>NW_027286483.1:0-23589 GCF_022747635.1 Hetaerina americana | reverse complement strand
AAGAATTGATTGGCTAGATGGTACAAGATTTAGAGGAAAGTAGATACTAGTTGGGAAGGGGCATGCAGCAAGATGGACTCGATGAGTGACGAACAGGCTTAATGAGAAAATAATCTTATTATGAGAAGAAGAGACAAAGGCTATCGATAAGTGACTAAAGGGAAGGAGCGAGATAGGATATTCCCACGCAGCTGAGACAGACACGGGTGAGCGTTCGTAAGTGAATGCTGCAAGTGAGGGCTGATTCTTTTGGATGAGAGGCCTGGTAGAAAGAGAGACCAGGAGCGGAAAGGATGATATTTGAGCTTGTATGGTTGCGCACCAAGACGTCTGCAGTAGGTATTTTTTGAGGAGAATGCCTAGGATGAAGGAGGGGGATGAAGAAAGGAATAAAGATTAAAGGAATCGTAGGGGGTATATGGAGGGAGGTTGAGATTGGGAACGAAAACCAGAAAAGAGATTGAAATAAGATGGATATTCTTGTGTCAGGAAGTCGAGGAACGAGAATTTTAAAGGAAAGACAGGGTTAAGGGGCTGAGATGGAAGCTTCAGCGGGTACTGGGAGAGTGGTGTAGGCGGCGGGCTTGAGTGGGAAGTGAGGGGTGAACCGTTACGCTGAGGAAAAGAGGGTGAGCTGGATAAGGTGGAAAAAGGCTTCATTTCACAGGATTATTACGTGGTTAAGTAAAAAGGACGCGATGTGTGGAGGTGAAATCTAAGATAAGCCGGAAGGTTATAATGGACAGGGAAAAAGACAAAGAGAGATGAGAAACTGTGAGTATGAAATTAGACTGAATGAAAGGGGGAAAATGCTATTCGCTGGAAAGGCTAGATATCTGAATAACAGTTTTCGGCCTCTTCATGTTTTCTATCTGGGGTTAAAAGTTGAGAAACCGATTTCATTTAGAAAAAGATGGGTGAAAAGGAAGAATAAATGTAAAGCAGCCACTGGGCTACTAAGTTAAGTATAAATGTAAAGCAGCCATTGGGTAATAAACTTCATTGTAGTTATTAAAATATTGTTTGTATCTGATGTGAATGGCATTTTGTATGTGATGTGGAAGTTTGTTTGTATGTGATGTGGAAGTGTCATTGTATGTAAAAATATTTTGTCTCTTATCTGTTTTTATTGTGCGCGCTAGTATGTAATTTTCGTTGTAAGAGTTATTTTTGACCAAACTTGACCGTTGCCACCAGGAAAATCGTCTAATTGCAACGTAACTGTAAAAATAAAATAAAAATAAATAATTTTGAACAGCATAATAGGTATCCAAAGTTTTGAACTACCCCGACAAAAACGGGAAGGAAGAATTTCACACTTGAATATGGCAAAAAAATCACAGTTTTACTTAGGAAAGGCATCCATGCGAAGAACATGAAGTTATCTTGAGCGAAGAATTTTCATTCCACAAAAGAGAAGGGGCTGTTATGGCTGAGGAGGCAAACGAAGGAGGCTCGAAAACAAGGTGCCATGTTAGTGAGTGTGAAGCGAACGTGATATGTAAACGCGATATCATCCAAAATGATGCGCAACTCACACGTGGAAAAATGGAAAATAATGGAGAGCATTTATAATTAATTTGTCACAATAGGTATAGAACTGATCATAACTATGCTCTCCATGCTCTAAAAAAACATCCAGGCAAGAAATGGAGATGGCAAGTGTACTATTTTGAAGCAGAGAAAACCCGACTAATGCCTTTCAAAGTTAAGTCTATAAACGCTATTTTCTCCCAAACTCGCCCTTCGAAAAATTATATTCTCGAAAATAAAATGCTAAATTTGGCTATGAACCAAACTGAAGCTTAAAATGAACTATAATAATTGCATTTGACTTCTATTGATGATCTATCGATGCAAAAAATTCCTAATTTTGCCCATGATATTACTATACACTAGAAATTAAATAAAAAATGATAAAAATGATTAGCCTTGTCTTTCTAATACGTTTAAGATTTAATTACTTTCCAATTATTTTTACATTTATCCTTTTAAGTCAATCTTTTCTTCGATCTACCCAATAAAGAAGCATGTTTAGATAATGTAGGGCAAAATAATATTTACTTTTTCACCTTCACATAACATTTTCCTAAATGTTTTCAACATTATTTTCATGTGTTGTTAACTTTTCTACATCTTCCCTTAGTACAATTAACTCTAAATAGACCTTGTTAATTGAAAAAACTTTAAATCAGGTAAGTAAACCATGCAATAAATGAATTTTTGAGCTACTAATTATAAATGTTAATTGAAAAAACTGAACACTAGGTAAGTAAGCCATAGGTGGTCGTTAGATCAGTCCTCCTCGAGTCAATTGGATCATTTTCTTTCGCCCAAACATTCATACATTTCTTTAATCCTAAAATTTGACGGTTCATGCCATAAAATTCTGGGGCTAGGGATCGTAAAATACAAAGAATATCCTATTTAAGGTAACCTATTGAGTGAAATATTTTGGATACCATCACAATTACACCTACAAGAGGAGTGAAAACTTAAGTTTCTTGAATTACAGGTATATACATTTAAAACTCTAAGCATATAGTTTTTTATAGTGGGTGATTATTTTGGGCAGAATAAAAACAACTCATGAATTTCATTGAATCGAAGAACTTATTTTCTTTTAAAGGTTAGAGCTTTTATCGCCATCTCCATTGTCTACGACGCCTATAGGAACATGTTTATTTTAGGAATATGACTTTTCACAAATTATTTCCCAACATAAAAAGTAAATGAAGTCCCTACTAATAAATAAATCCATCGATATGTTTGCTTGCAGAAAAATAAAGATAACATTGATTTTAATTTTTACTTGGTTTTATACACAATAATTACAGCAAAATATTACATTTTTCCACAAAAAAACCTCTATTTTAGTGAAACTGTAGAATTTCGCTTTGGAAACACAGGGATTATAAACATGAATATCGTGTAAGTAAACCAAAACGTTCACATGAAACCATAAAAATCAAGAAATCCTGAAAGTAGTCAGAAAATAAGTATTTCAATTAAGTTTATCTGTAGGTACACTTATTCGCGGATACCTCAGGGTCAAATACATTGAATACTGGATAAAAATTACTAAATCCTCGACTTTCGATATTTCCTACCAGAAATTGAAGCGGGTATTATAGAGGAAGGGCGATCAAACATCTGAACGTTTTTCCCCGAGAAGAGAAAAGAGCTGACTCGGAGGAAATGGCTGGGTGCGGGAGTAAAAGGGAGGAATAGATGTAAAGAGAGGAAAACGAGAGAGTAGAGGAGACAGTTGGGGATGGAGTGGTACGTCATGGTAGAAGAGCTCGCTTTCCTCCTTCGGATGTGACTCCCTCTCGGACTGACGGAGCGCTGAAGTCCGCAAAAATTACTTTCCTTCCTGGGCAGCCCTTAGACTTACTTAATCCCCTCTTCAGCCCACGGGAGCTGGTGGATTTTCTTCCTCTCACCCCAAAGAGAAACTCAGCAAAATCTTGAAATCTTTATACATCTTTTTCTTTCTTTCTCGCTAAGGGTATTGCCCATCATCTCCGAAATGAACGCGTTCTTTTGATATTTTCTTTCGTTATCCTCTTTTATATAGTGCAGCGTCACCTGAAGATTAACTCCTATTGGTACCTTTCGGATGAGAAATAAGTGCTCAAACTCGGTTGGTTTGTAAGAGTACCCAGGGTTTAAGGAATATATATTTTAGATGGGGACCTCGACATAATCAAGCCACCCATCAGCTTAGATAGGAAATTGCTTTTGAACTGATATGAAATCCGTTTCATTTGTTCTTTTTGAACGCTCTCTTTCATATTTTCTTAAAAGGTCACCGAGATTTCACATCCATATTAATTGCAAAATTTTTCTTAAGATGATTCCTTTTCTCGTAATATTCGATTCTCTATAGAAAAATATAAAATCGGCGTAAAGGACGGAAGTAATCAATATGCTGTAATTTTGATGACGCCACGTAGTTCTAACGCGTCTGTGTTAATAAATACGAGTAGTAACCTTAAGTCGGGATATTGTAAGAGATTAAATTACTAACAATAATGGGATTTCTTCTCTAAACTTTGTGCATGCATATTGATAGGTGTAATTTTTTTCGAAATTTTTATACTGACTTCTTAATGGATTATATTAATAAAATAAAAAGCAGTATCAAAATTATCACTCAATAAGGAGAGTGTAGAATTCAAACACATGATACTGGCGACAGCACGATTTTAAAAGAAATATTTTTCCGGTTAGCTGAAGGAATGCTGTTGAGATTAGCTCCTTGGACCGGCTAACCCCAATCCAAAATATATAGATGCAATCTTAGAAAAGACTTAGAAGCGAATCTTAGAATCTCTTTAGACTTAGATCTTAGAATCGTTCAAAAGATCTACGTCACGAAATTAGTGATTCCAGTACAACTCTGGAAATGAATTAAGAGGCTATGTGAATAAGCAAAACGTTAGGCGCAACCCCGCATGTATAACATTTGCCGGTAAGAACGCTCATGTCATGTCCACAAAATGGCCCCTAAGGGAAGGCTCGGGGGGCTGACCTGTTGTCATCTGCGTTCCCTCCTTGGCGACGATGTCGTACGTGGCGGCGCCGTTGTCGTTGCTGGCAGCATGAAGTTGCTGCTGAAGGGTCGAGTGTAGTTGATGTGGTCCCCTGGAACTGAGTCCCAAGTTGCTACTTCCGCCGCGTAACGGCCTATCCATCGCCACACACTGTTCACTCCACGTCTTCTTTCCAAACGCCGAACATGGCATTGTGAAAAAGGGAAAAGAAAAAAAAGATCAATTGTGCATCCTGAGAACGAATCAAGTTGCTTAGAGTACACCTGAAGTCATTGAAAACCCATTAATAATATGCAAAACACGCATAGGTATTACCCTGCAAGCCATTGACGGGTCCTGTTTTAATGCCATTCGAAAGTAAAAATGTTACTTTCAGTCACCGTACATTGGATATAGTACATAAATTTTTAACTGAAAAACATTTGAGTCAAAGTGAAACAGGAATTGCAGAAGTTAGGAGTGACTTTATTCGTATAGAAAAACGGTAAATCTAGAAAAATAATTTAAGTTGAAAAAATATTAGTTCCCTAGATAAAGTTGTAAAACTCCAACGCAACGTATTCAAAATCCTTTATCATGACCAAGGCATATGTAAAATATGTTCTTATGATCAGCCAAATAGCTAACAACAATATTTGTCATGTAGAATGGATATCAAGTATAATGCTACTTTCACATGATGGATAACACAACTGAATTTCAATTAATCATTAATCGAAACAAAAATGCATCCGTTTTATCATATGCAATATTCGTAATTTAACAAAAAGAAAGATTTGAATTCTCAATTGGTAAATGAGGATGTCGATTCTATGATTAAATGAAAATCAGACTGAGCAAATGCGAATATATAACAAGCGGATTAAATATATAAGTTAAGTACGTATATCGAATGAAGTCACAGATCTTACATGAAAGTAAGGCTTTTGTTCGTGCTACATATAGTTTTCTAGATGAACATATGTATAATACTAGCTATCATTGATCTTTGAAATAACCGAGACCGCATCGAAAAAAGTCAATTTGGCTAAGAGATTTAGTCTTCAAATATCAACTAGTGCTTGCTCCCTCTTAATTGTAGCATCTAAGGCATTCACTACTTAGATTATTATATTTATGAAAAATAACCCGACGGTCGGTTTGGTAGGCGGTGCGTGATAGATTTATTTCACACCCAACACTAATCCCAGCGGTGTGTAAAATTCACTCATCAGAGGATTTCCCCATTGCAAAGAAAAAATTCATGTAGCGAATAATGATCTGTAATTCGTGTTTTTATACTCTCAAGATTGCCGCAGAAAAAGTGCTGTAATTAAAGAAACGTAAATATACTGTTAACAGTAGTTTTAATGAATTGAAACGACTCACGGCACTGCTTTTGTAGTTCAAACGAATTTTGGAGGAGATGCTTTGTTCTGGAATATCTAAAATGGAAAGTTCTCAAAATATTTTCTTGTGGTCCAAAACAAAAGCGTGATGGTGAAAAGGAATTTGCTCGCGTAAAGAAATGAGAAAACAAAAGTAAATCTTCAAAGTGCTATTCCGTTGATGTAATATATCATTTCCCAAAACAATTTCTATTTTATGACAAGATGTGTTCTTAGCAATATATCCTGAGTGCCTATTTCGCGGACCAAAGAAATTGACTAATTTAATTAATACCACAGCATTTATGAGCAATGAAAAAATGAATTCACATGAAGAGTCCAAGTTTAAGGGAAATGATTTCCCAAGGGAAATAAGAATATGCGACACAGCCATTTATGTATTCCTGTCTGAATTGAATTGGATCCTTTGAAGAAAAAATAAATATTAACTTCGAGCAAAGCGTGACGTACTTAAGAAATAAATGCATTACTTTAAAATACGCACTACCTATACTGGAGTTTATCGTACATTAAATCGAGTTTGTCAAAATTTTAACATCTTTCTGGTATTATTTTCCATGATTTACTAACTAGGAAGATATTCAAAGTGCATCTTAGTTAATTAGGAACCCTAAGGAATTTATTTCAAATTTGCGACTTGAAGCTCAATGTGAATAGCACTTTCACACGCATCAAGAAAGATAATATTTGGATGGACTCGGGTGTTATACTTGGGCGTCACCGAAGCGGACTTAATTCGGATGAAGATTAATTTTTCTAATGGCTTACGAACCAAAAATCCCCAGCTCACTTCTGTTCTTTCATCTTAAAGCACTCGGGAGTTGGGGTTGTAGAACAAAAAAATATTATTTATTCCCGTACTGCGGACGCCGGTGCTGAAGGTGTTTGAGGCCCAGAAAAGAGAAGAAATCAACTGAATGGAGATTGTTGAAGAAGCGGAAGGAGTCTGTGAGAGAGTGTTGGGGAAGAGGCACGCTATACAGCGAGAGAGAGAAAAGAGATAGGAGGGGTGGAGTTGTGGGATGGGAGCGCAAGGTGGAAGGAGGGGTCGTGCAGTCTGAGAGCAGTCGTCGTTCGGAGGATCGATTGGCCGTGGGGATGTGCGTCGCGAGGGAGGGGTTGGATGGAGGCCGCGGTGTGCTGAGGGAGTTTTCGGTGGAGAGGGAAGCCACAGGAGGAGATTATAAAGGAAGAAATGGATGGAATGAGGAAGACATGGAGAGAATGACTAAAGAATTGATAGAATGCGGATAAAGGGGAAAAACTGTGGAGGGAGTAAACCATATGTGTGCGTTGTGAGCCAGGACGTGCACTTCGTTATGGATAGAAAATTGTGCGGGTAGAAACAGAATGGTGCTGAGATGCTTGGAGTGGCATCTGGTAGATGAATGAAATCGGAAGCAAGGTAAAGTAATGGAAGAATCATACACGGGTTCAAGGGAGAAAATTGTCTATTCATGAGCTAAGCCATGCCAATGAAATGATACAGGAGGCTCTTATATGTTTTCCCATGCCACTTACAAGAAATTAACAAGTTGCAAAGATTGCCCAGATTTTAAATTTAATTACGTGATAAAATGACATTCTTTGCAGCGCATTACGAAAGGAATGATTCTAATTCCTCGTTTTAATGACGCAAAAAATTAGCTTATAGTAGGGATTAAGCGTCGGAATAAATTTTACTGGTAATCGGTAATCATTTCATAGCTTTAACAATAACCGAATTTACGCCATTTTCAGTGTTATTTAGTACATTCACATATTGCAATGGGCTGTAACTTATTCCTTCTAACAATATACAACGATATAAGTGCCACCTAGAAGAAATAGCTTTGAATAACACTTGAGGATTTAGAATTTATCACAAAAATCTCGCACTCCAATTGGTCGCTAGGATCACAAATATAAAATTCGGGAAATAGATGTCAGAACTAGCAGACTCAATGACTCCTTTTTCCCACGGAAAATATGAGATAGTAACTGAAAGGCTATAAACAGCAAAAATCCCACTTACCGCCCGCAGCGTCTAGGGAATAATTAGTTTTATTCAAATTCAAGCACTTTCGCTAATATCGCGTTTTTCCTGTCAAATCCCTTCTCGCATGGACGCATGGGACTGCCATTTAATGAATGTAGAGCTCGTTTCAGTATTTCTTGCCCTGCTTTGTTATTTTCAAGCTTCTGCTACGATCCGTCGTCTCTCTCCACGGGGGGGAGGGGATGGGCGCCTCCACTGCCTGCAGCGGTGTCTCACATTGCCTAACTCTTGACTTTAGAGGCGGAGAATATGAGTTGTATGTCCATGTCATGGTGGAATTTCCCCTTCGTACTTTTCAATTCTACATGCCCTGTCTTGCAATGGTGGAGACGTGTGGTATAAGTGCGGTTCATTCTTATTCCCCTTTTTCGCATCCCTAAGTACTAATTCATTAGGTGAATTAACCCTTGTTTTGAAGTATCTTCCTCCAAAATGAACATACATGTACATATAAAAATTTTCACGTACACTGATTTTTTCTGAATATTTTTTCTTCCTCTCCCATATCCTTCCTTATAACTTATCCTTCCCCCCCGGTGCTTGCACTCCCTATAATACACACCTTTGGTGGATTGCAAGGTATTTATGTGGATGTGTCGATGTTTCCACGCCGTACAGAACTACGCTCCATATCAAAGTTTTTACGAGTCATATCTTAACATCCTGACTCATCGTCCCTGTCATCAACTCCCTCCCCCTGGTGAATGCCTATTTTCCTGGCGCAATACTTCTCATTAGGTCCCTGCTGCTTTATCCGTGTTGGTCCAAAACACTTAATAGTTACGTAAATGGTTTTAATTGCTCTAGTTTTTGCCCTCCTATTTTAACGTTGCACTTATCTTTTCTCTTCCTCAAAAAACTAATTCCCCTGTTTTATTTAAATTCATTCCCAATCCATATCTATCGCAGAGATTTTCCATTTCACACAGCAGTGCTTGCAGCCTCCTGGCTGACTGACTGACCAAAGCTTGATGATCAGCAAACCTAACTAATTTTCTGAAATCTACTCGCACCTGGGCAGTCGAAGACATATACAGGTTGCGGATGAGTCTTATATCTCCAATCTATTCCTATTTTCAATTAATGTGACAAATTCATTAGTTTTTTCAAATTCACTCTATCAAAAGCCCATAAGAATTCTACTATACCGGCAAAAGTATCTTGATTGTATTCTATGTATCTCTCTAGTTATTAAACTCATTACTGCAAGTAATTTAAACGTGCCTCTTCCTTACCTGAACCTGAACTAATAATCCTTTAAGTAATCATTTATCCGCTCTCAATCATTCAGTTGATGATCATGAGAACAACTTCAGCTTCGTGGGAAATATAACTTATTGTTCTGTAGTTTTCAAAAGAAGTAGCCAACAAACCCCTCTCTTCGCCCACCATGCCAAGTACTTCCTCGTTTGTTTTCTTCTCTGTCCATTTCACCTTCCCCATTCTTCTCCACACCCACATTTCAAAAACCTCGAGTCTACGTCTATCCTCCTGTTTATATGACCACGTTTCCGAACCGTACATAGCTACGCTTCATATCAAAGTTTTTACGAGTCCTTCCTTAACATCCTTACTCAACGTCCCTGTCATCAACTCCCTCCTCTTTGCAAAAGCCTCTTTGCCTAGCGCAATTCTGCTCCTTACGTCCCTGCTACTTTGACCGCGTTGGTCCAAAACACTACCGAGATGCGTAAACTGTTCTACTTGCTCCAGTTTGGCCCTCGTATTTTAATGTTTAGCTTAGCCTTTTTCCTTCTAGAGAATCGCATAACCTTTGTTTTATTAATAATGATTCTCATCCCATACCTTTCGACCTTAATTTCCAATTCACTCAGCAATGCTTGCAACTCCTTGGCTGACTGACAAACTAAAGCTGGGTCATCAGCAAACCTAACTGATTTTACGAATTCCCCGCCAAATTTCATTCCCACTTCCAGTTCTTCCGATGCCTCTTTAATCATTCCCTTTGCATATATGTTGAAATGCAACGGTAATAATGGGCAAACCTGCCTTACACCTCTTCCTAACACTGCCCAACCGGACTCCCCGTTCCCCACTCGCACCTAAGCAGTCTGAGACATGTACAGGTGCGGATTAGCCTCCTTTCCCTCCAATCTATTCCTATTTTCTGCATTATACTCATTAGTTTTCCCGAATTCACTCTATGTAACACCTTTTGTACATCTACGAAACAGGCAAATATGTCCTGATTGTATTCTATTTTCCTCTCGGTTAGTGATCTCATTACCGCAATGACATCACCCTTACTTCTTCCCTTCCTAAACCCAAATTGATAATCCCCTAAGTAATCATTTGACCTACTCTCTATCCTTTTGTTTATAATACTGAGAACAACTTAAGCTGCGTGGGATATCAAGATTATTGTCCAGTAGTCCTCAAATGATGTAGCCTCAACCTTTTTCGGAATAGGAACTAAAACGGATTTAACAAAGCCTTCCGGGCAGTTACTTCATCATAAATACTACGGATCAGCCGATATAGCCTCTTCCTCCCACATTTTCCTAAACATTTCAATTGTTCCGCGGGAATCTTATCCACTCACACGGCCTTATTTAGTTTCATCTCCCTTATTGCCCTTTCTATCTCATCGTCTAGTATGCCTGGACCTAAGCTATTTTCCTCTACGTCATATTCTTTTTCAATGTCTAACTTTGTTGGTCTAAGTTCTTTACTGTACAGTTCTTTTAAATATTCCTTCCATGTCTCTTGGATCTTTTCTGCGTCAACTATTACCTTTCCCGCCTTATCTCCAACTGTTAACATAGATTTCCCTTTCTTATGTCCGGATAAAGATTTAACTTTGATGTACACCGCACCGATTTCACCCTTCCTCTGCAGACTTTCCATATCCTCGCACTGCGTCTTCTACCATGCTTCTTTTGCTTTATTTGTTACCCGCCTCAATTTATTGTTTAATGATTTGTACTTCATTTTACCTAACTCTGTATTTACATTATTCCATTTTCTCCGCTCATCCATCCTTGTAATCATCTCATTCGTGATCCATGGTTTGCTAGTCCTTCTAGCGTTAACGGTTCCAATAGTATCTTTTGCGGCTTTGGACAACCCTTTCTTGATACTTTCCCATTTTTCTTCGATAGTACTTAGCTCTTTACCATCCTCCATGATTTCCTCTACCGCCTGTTTGTATTCCTTTCCTTTAAAACCCTTTAATGCTTTTACATTCCATTTTCTAACTCGCCACCCTTGACTTATCTTTTTGAAACGGAAGCTACATTTCATAACAACTAAATTGTGGTCTGAGTCCGCATCCTCTCCTGGGAAACTGTGCGAATTTATCACACTATTCCTAAACCTTTGTCTAACCAGAATATAATCTAGCTGATACCTTTCTGAGTCACCTGGTATTTTCCTTGTGTACCTGCGTCTTTTGCGGCCTCTAAACCAAGTGTTGGTGATGACTAACCCCTGTCTCCTGCAGAACTCAACTGCTTTCTCCCCGCGGTCATTCCTCGTGCCTAAACCGTAGTCGCCCACCTCATCACCATCTCTTCCTTCGCCTACCGTCGCATTCCAATCCCCCATCACTATCAAATGTTTCCCTGCAGGAACACACGCGATCATGTCCTCTAACTGATCGTATATCCTATCGACCTCTTCTTCCTTATGGTTGCTCGGTGGCATGTATACCTGAATAATAACCAAGTTGGTCAGTTCTGCTTTAATCTCTACTTTTAGTATTCTATCCGTTACCTACTCTATGTTGAATACAATTCTTCCTACCTCTTCATTTAATACTATGGCAACCCCTCGTTGGCTCTCGTCCCCGCCGCTGTATATTATGCTATACTGATCACTCCAGTAATCACCGCTATCCTTCCATCTCACCTCGCACGGACCTAAAATATCTATATTTCCCCTTTCCATCTCTCGCTTAACATTCTCCAATTTCCCTGTCCTCATCATTGTCCTAACATTCCACGTTCCTATTCTAACTAATTTTGTCTTCCTCTCCTGCGTTTTCTGTCCTGCTGCTGCTGGTTTTCCCTTGCAAGGGTTTCGTGGGATGACGACCGCGGAAGCCTTGCCTTCCCCGCTGCCGGGCACGACACACGGCCGATTGGGCCGAGCCCCGAAGTTGCCAGGACTCAAAATATTTGTATAGTCCATCATGTTAATCTTGGGAATGATAATTGAGGTTGTTTCCCGTTATATATATATATATATATATATATATATATATATATATATATATCTATATATATATATATATATATATATATATATATCTATATATATATATATATATATATATATATATATATATATATATATATATATATATATAAACACAGATGTAGATTTTTAGAATATAGAGACACAAAGAAAGGACACTCACAATTTGTTATTTTACGTTTCGACAGCACGGCTGTCGTCTTCTGTCCTTTCTTTGTGTCTCTATATTCTAAAAATCTACATCTGTGTTTTTATATATTTGTGTGTCGTCGATGAGCGTTCCATTTCGAAGATATTTTATATATATATATATATATATATATATATATACAGAAACAGATATAAGGAAAAGGGATAGGAACACATATAAAGGACGAACACAATAGAGGTGGGGAAGGCGGAATCGAACGGATCACAAGAGTAAAAATATTTCCTCAACCGGGACTCGAACACCGGATCTTTCCACTTGCCGGGTGGATGCTCTTAACCACTTGAGCTATGATATAAATTATTTTATTCGGTTCAGAATATTACAGAGTTTGTTTGCACTATGCATAATATCAGGTCACAGATTATGGGTACATCATGTTTCTCTTTAGTTTAAGTGTATACATGGATACATACATGATACATATACCACATACATATCCACTTGCACATACATATGCACACATGCACATCCACACGCACATGCATAAGCATGTGCATACAGACGCATACTCGTACATTTGACCATTAACATTTAGAAAGAAAAAAAAAGAAAGGAAGACAAGGTCCACAGATATTAGGAGGGAGATTTTAGCTAGCAATGGAAAATTATGTATTGTAAGAAATTATCAATGGCAGGGTTGAAATTATCGATTCAATCAGTCATTCAGCAAAAAAAAAAAACTCTTCAACGATGGACGAAGTGTGTCCGGCACCGGGTATCTACCGGACATCACTTCCCAGAGTTCTGATCGTGGCTAGCGTTGCTCCGGTCGCGACTCGACCCCGGGCGACGAGTGCTTCGCCGCTTCCCGGGACGCCTCGTCCAACGGGTCGACGAGCGAGGACGCGGCATTTCACCCTCCCCCCCGGCCTCGTCCGAAGAGGAAGAGCCAGCCGTGGTCTCGACGAAGAGCGGGTAATTCGGCAGCGTTCCACAGGGGGCCTTCTTCGAAGGAGCACCGCTGGGGGCCGCCAAGGGACAGGAGGTACCCTCGGGGAGGGTCGGAGTGGCGGACTGTGGCTCATCTGCGGAAGGGTTGTGGTCGGGAAAAATCAGGGGAGATAGTTGCTTGTGGTCCGTATCTTGAGAAGCGCTGGGAAGATCGTCGACACCTTGGCTGTCCTTAATGGGGAAAGAAGATGGGGTATGTGGGATTTTTGACTTTGGGAAACTTGTATGCGGGTCGACTTCCGGGGTCGGTGACGCTTCCTTTATAGTCAATGAAAAAGGGGTCGAGGGATGAGCTGTTGGGGACGGGAAAACATCGCAATCAGATGCATCCTCCTCACCTGTCACCAGAGGTTCTCGGGGTGTTTGAAACCCGTGATGCAAGGATTGCGTAGCGAGGGCGTCGATGGCGTGAGCGGGGGGAGGGGGGGCGAAAGACCATCCCTCCTCATTTGACGATTTTACGGAGACGGGGGCTGGAGGTCGTGTGATATTAGGCGAGGTGGTAGGTACGAGAGCCATTTTTAGATCCGTATTCGAGTCCAGGAGCTTGGGTTTGTCAGTCCTCTTCTTTTTCGGTTCCCTTTCCTCCGTTGACGATTTTCGCTCCCGCTGACATTTCCCTCCAATTGAAGGGAGATGCGGGGGACCGACTGGAGCAACCGGGGCCGCACCCTCGATGAGTAGAAGCGACCGCGCTCTCTCCTCCACAGCCACTTCGGGCTCGTCCATCTCCACGGCGGCGTTAGGGTTGGAGGGCATCGTCATTGCCTCCACATAGCTCTTACCTCCCTGGTTCCGAGGGCAGGTCTTGCGCTCGTGGCCTTCTTGGTTACAGCGGGCGCAAGTGCGGCGCTGACCCTCATAGATGATGATGGCCCGGTTGCCGCCGATGTGGAGGTACGAGGGGATATTTCTCTCGACCGTCATCCGCACAACCCTAGTGCCAGTAAGCACCCGCGCCATCTTGTCTCCCTCCCACCTGTTCTCCCACGAGCGATGGATTTTACCAAAGCGTTGGAGCTCGCCTGTTATGTCTTCCAATGGGGTCTCCACGGGGAGACAAAGAACCCTGACATTACACGGGCTGCCGGAAGTCTCGTCAATTGTTATTGTCGTCCTCTGGTCATTTAAAGACGGAAACGGTAGTTTCCGCGGAGTATTGTCTAAAATCCTAGTCATTGTAGCTTCGGTTGCCAACTTCAGGAATATCAAATGGCGATTGTATCCAAATTGGATCGCCACTATCTCTTCGGGTGTGAGGCCCAGCGACTCTAACGTGAAGAGGTGGACCTCCAACGGGGGTAGGGGGCTTCGCCTTCTCGTCAACTTGCAAGGCGAGCGTGTTTAAGCGGCGCACAGCCATTTGAAGAAATCAAATTCAGCACACTAGCATGAAGAAGGAAAGCGCAACAAAAAAAAAAACGAGCACTTTAAAGGGAAATAAAACACTCACGAACGCTCCCTCCCCGCCACACGCACCCGGCGGTAGCAAACAAAAGGAGCCTAAGCTCTACACCAGGCGTCAAGGTCAGTCTTGATCCACTAAACAAAACAAAAGTACGGCCTTCCCGGCGGAAGAAGTCGAGAGTCAAACTGCGCGCTTCTTGATGAACTAGGCGGTCAACCGCCGCTTGAAACAAAACACGATCGGAGCCTCGATTTCCGAGAGAGTCCGGCAGTGCCGCTCTCCAAACCCCGGCGGCCGAAGCCTCGGGACGCCGGCGATTTTAGACACTCGGTGAACACAGGCACGTCCTGCTATCGAGGCAGCTATCGAGGATAGTCAATTTACCCTGAGATCCGTGGGTCTAATATGTCGCCAAGCGCCCCCGATTCTTTTCAGCCAAGAGATGGCGTCAGGGGGCAGTTTCACCCACCAAAGGAGAAATAGACAATACACAAGGAAAGGAAAGGACAGTGGGTTAGAATTCATACAACATCATACAGGAAAGGAACAGTGCGTTTCGTGGCACGCATAGCCAGAAGAAAGAGATGAGCCACATTGGCCAAATACACATTCAAACACGAAATCCCGCCAAACGGCGAATAAATACTCATATATACAGAAACAGATATAAGGAAAAGGGATAGGAACACATATAAAGGACGAACACAATAGAGGTGGGGAAGGCGGAATCGAACGGATCACAAGAGTAAAAATATTTCCTCAACCGGGACTCGAACACCGGATCTTTCCACTTGCCGGGCGGATGCTCTTAACCACTTGAGCTATCGAGGATAGTCAATTTACCCTGAGATCCGTGGGTCTAATATGTCGCCAAGCGCCCCGATTCTTTTCAGCCAAGAGATGGCGTCAGGGGGCAGTTTCACCCACCAAGGGAGAAATAGACAATACACAAGGAAAGGAAAGGACAGTGGGTTAGAATTCATACAACATCATACAGGAAAGGAACAGTGCGTTTCGTGGCACGCATAGCCAGAAGAAAGAGATGAGCCACATTGGCCAAATACACATTCAAACGGGAAATCCCGCCAAACGGCGAATAAATACTCATATATACAGAAACAGATATAAGGAAAAGGGATAGGAACACATATAAAGGACGAACACAATAGAGGTGGGGAAGGCGGAATCGAACGGATCACAAGAGTAAAAATATTTCCTCAACCGGGACTCGAACACCGGATCTTTCCACTTGCCGGGCGGATGCTCTTAACCACTTGAGCTATCGAGGCTCAAGTGGTTAAGAGCATCCGCCCGGCAAGTGGAAAGATCCGGTGTTCGAGTCCCGGTTGAGGAAATATTTTTACTCTTGTGATCCGTTCGATTCCGCCTTCCCCACCTCTATTGTGTTCGTCCTTTATATGTGTTCCTATCCCTTTTCCTTATATCTGTTTCTGTATATATGAGTATTTATTCGCCGTTTGGCGGGATTTCCCGTTTGAATGTGTATTTGGCCAATGTGGCTCATCTCTTTCTTCTGGCTATGCGTGCCACGAAACGCACTGTTCCTTTCCTGTATGATGTTGTATGAATTCTAACCCACTGTCCTTTCCTTTCCTTGTGTATTGTCTATTTCTCCTTTGGTGGGTGAAACTGCCCCCCTGACGCCATCTCTTGGCTGAAAAGAATCGGGGCGCTTGGCGACATATTAGACCCACGGATCTCAGGGTAAATTGACTATCCTCGATAGCTCAAGTGGTTAAGAGCATCCGCCCGGCAAGTGGAAAGATCCGGTGTTCGAGTCCCGGTTGAGGAAATATTTTTACTCTTGTGATCCGTTCGATTCCGCCTTCCCCACCTCTATTGTGTTCGTCCTTTATATGTGTTCCTATCCCTTTTCCTTATATCTGTTTCTGTATATATGAGTATTTATTCGCCGTTTGGCGGGATTTCGTGTTTGAATGTGTATATATATATATATATATATATATATATATATATATATATATATATATATATATATATGTATTAGGTAATCTATCGGTTAAGGTAGGTTTTGGATGGACACAGCTGCTAGATAAACAACAAAATATAAAATCCAGTATCCTTTTCTAACTCAGACCCCTCTTCATCTCTGGTTACTTTCTTCCTCCCTTCATCCCGTCCAACATCCCTATCCTATTCCTTCCTTTTCCTCGTTTGCCTAACATTCTCTCTCAATTACAGTCTTCAACATCCCGCTGCTGGTCAATACCCCCTTCATCCACTTTTCCTGCCTCCATAAGATTGCTCCCAACAAACATCTCTCTTCGCCCACCACACCAAGTACTTCCTTATTTGTTTTCTTCTCTGCCCATTTCACCTTCTCCATTCTTCTCCAAACCCACATATCAAAAACTTCCAGACAAATGCATTTACAAAACATTTATAATTCATCAATTTGCAAGTGGATGAAGGTGAAAGAAGTATTTCAATAGGAAATATTGTTATAAATAAGGCGTTCTTTTACCCAGTTTTGAATAAACTTTGAAATATTCTCTCTAGCATATTAATTTACATATTTATTAGCCAATATAAAATATTAGTAAGCCTTGACATACGAGACACATTCTAAAAGTAAACACCGTTTTCTTATATTTAAATATTGGTTGTTGGGAAGAAAGTTGTAAGCATGCAGCGCCATCTGTCTTTTTTGAAGCCACTCAAGTCAATATTTTGATTGAATAGTTGTTTGCCTGTCACTGAAGTTAGATAACAGTGTTCGAAAAAATATTTCTCCCATCACGCGCAAAGTGCGTGAAATTTCAATTCCCTGCGATTCAATTATTTGCGTGAAAAATGATCAGATGCCCAAATTCATTGAAATTTGTGCCAAGTCTATGAACCTACTGTGATGAGTGAAGGAAAGGTAAGAAAATGGTTTCAATGTGAAATAATGGCCGCAAAAATTTGCATGATAAAATCGTTTAACAAGTTGACCAAGAACTGCAATGTGATCAACATTTGGCGATTCATTGATAACTATCCTCCGGTAGGATACTCCACTCCTTAAAAGGTAATTACGGAAAAGCTCCGATATCAAAAATTTTGCACAAGGCGGATACCGAAAATGTAGTACGAGGGTCATCCGGAAAGTAGTACCCGTTCGTGAAATAAAGACACAAAAGTAAATATTAACAAACATAAAAAATTTTATTTGAAAGAGGATACTTTAAACTACTTCTCAACATAATCTCCAAGCAAATTAAGGCATTTGTCATAACGTGTGACAAGTTTCTGTATTCCTGCTGCATAGTCCTTCGCCGCCAGCTCATTGAGATACGCGAGGGACCCATCTTGCACAAATTTTTGCATAATGCAGATGGTGTTTAACAATTTCATGAACAATTGTTCGAGAAACATTGGGAAAATGCTCACAGATGTCATCAATTGTGACGCGCCGATCGTTCCTCACGAATTCGTCAACTGAGCTCACCAGTTGGTCTGTAATGACAGACGGTCTCTCCGAACGCTCATCGTCGTGTGTGTTCCCCCTCCCCATGTTGAAGTTGCGACACCACCGCCGAACAGACGACTCGTCCATTACATTGTCTCCATACACCTCCTTTAATTGGCGATGAATATCACATGGGCGAACGTTTCTTGCATTGAGGAATTTAATCACTGCCCTCACTTCACAACTGGCGGCGTTCTCAATTTTTTTAAACATTGTAAACAATCACAGAAACAACACAGGCAATGCTAGCGTCACGCAACTTGGCTCAGAGAAGGCAGACAAGCCACTGAAGCTATCTGACCTCGTCCAGCGGCTACTCGCGTCGTCAGCACTTCATGCGGCACGAACGGGTACTACTTTCCGGATGACCCTCGTAGAAGGAGCAGAGAACATGAGTGGTCCATCGTATTTGGACTTTTACCAACAGGACGTAGATGACTTGATCTTGCACTTGAAACAGTGGCTTAGTGAACAACGGTTTGAAGACGACGAGGAACCACAGACCAGAGTTGTCATCTGTTTTAATTCGCAAGCTGAGAACTTCTATTCTGAGGAGTTTAAGAAGTTGGTTAAGCGTTACTTAAGTGCTTAGAACAGATAGACGATTACGTAGGAAAGTGAAGTAGGTTTCTACTAAAAAACCGTGATTTAAACTTTTAACGAATGCATTATTTACTAATTTACGAATACATTCTACTGTAAATCGATGGGTAGTAAAATTTTGTGTTTGCGAGGAAAAGCCATAATTGTTGATGAAACACGCAGCGGACGTCCGATCACTAACACATACGATTAACATCGCAAACTTGTCGAAGATTTGTTTCAAAATGACAGGCAAATTACTAAAAAACGTATCGCAAACCATATTGACATATCCAAGGAAGACGTTTGTCGTGTTAAAGGCAGCCTGGCGCCAATAAACTTGCAATATGACTACACTCGTCCACAAAAAGTAAAAACGTAGGTCAGGTACTTTTCAGATATACCTCGGACACTGGATGAATATAAAGACCTGAAACCTACGCATGCGTGTTGAGTGGGAATCTTACACATGCCACCAGGAGTGCTTCTTTAGGTCATTTTGTTCTTGGTCTACAAGCATATGTGCATTAGGTTTCAGCCTACCCTCGTATAAACACGCGGAAAAGGTTTCATTGACAATTTGATTGTCTTTAGTTCTAACTAAAGCTCGCCTTTCGATTTAATATCTTAAGTCGACCCTTTTTCTATCACATAACTGAAGTATGGAACCTGGAGGCCATAGTAGACCTCAATAATTGTTTATACTCAAGTTTATTTTTCTTCATTAGTGTACGTATATACAGGTATACGAATCAACTCGTCATGAAAAGAAATAACGAAATGTCTCGTTCTTCATAACAATGGGATATCCGCATGTACTTTTATACTAAACATTAAAAATTCTGATCATCCAATTTAATATGTTTTTTCCCTAAAGCGTCAATTATTGTTATTTTTATTTATTTATTTAAAGTTAGCCCATGATGTTATTTTTATGAATTTATCTAACGTGACAAATAATTTATTTAGAAAAAATTATTTTTACCAACTGGATGAATTTGTGTACAGAGCTATATACTGGGATTTGGTAGTATATGCATATATGTGTTTGTGTAAATACACACACACACACACACACACACATATATATATATATATATATATATATATATATATATATATATATATACACATACATATATATTGTATATATATACATATATATGTATATAGTAATTATATACATACATATATATGTACATAGTATATATACATTATATATTTATAGATAGATAGATTTCCATGCCAAGACTGAGAGGTTAACTCCCGATGAGACAAAATAAATGGCTACTACAAAATGCTTGAGATCATTTATTGATGTTCCAACAGATGATCAACCATTTATCGAAATATAAAACGTTAACAATAATTCCTTTGTTTTACCTGCGTCATAGCAAAGTATTTCAATTGCTTATGGAGATTATTTGCAACATGAATATTGTTTAATATCCTATATCGTTGTGTTATTATCGTTATTACGAAACATTTTCATTTTTTGTCTTTCACAATTCTTCATGTTTGAGTCCGGTTTATTGACTACTAAAATCAATACATATATTTTCCCCGGGCTTAAATCTCATCTTTCCCTCCCTCAACCTTCCCTTCTGCCTATTTCCATTCCCCCCACCCTCCGTTCACTCCTTCCTCATGGTATCCCTTCTCTGATCCCACTCCATCTACGATGCTTTCTCCCATCGCTACCCATCCCCCGTTTTCTCTCCAAAGTCACTAATTAAGAACGGAAACCGTGAGCGAGCGGCCTGGAGATACGCTATCGAACAGAGACAAAAACCTAGAGAGCGAACGCGTGCAGCGACGCCCGCTTATTAAAATTGTTGGGGGGAAGTATCGTGAAAGGGGATAAAGGCAGAGAAGGATGGAAAAGGATTCCACCGCCCGGTTTTTCCCCTCATATTATAATTGTTATTTTCTCTCTCTATTCACCATTATTCATTCCCTCTACTTCACCTCCTACACCCACCGCCGAATCGTACGAATCCCAGTTCTTTGGAGCTCCACATTTTTCTTTTAATTTCGTACCAGACCGTCATTTGATTCCATCCAAACCCACCATTCATCGCTCGTCACATTAAAGCCGCTTATTAGACGCAATCTCATTCATTTGACATTTAAATAAATTTCTGTGGTGACGCCTGAAAGGAAGGGGGGAAAATATGCTCGTAAAAATGGAATAGGATATTGATTTCAGAGTTATTTTCTCTGTGTTTACATTATAACCCAGAAAAATGAGCAACAATATTTTAAATTAATTTCTTGTTGTAGAGTTAGTAAAAGGCTTTTCCTGTAAAAAAAAGAAGACTGTTTGTTTTCAAACACTATTTATATAAAGGCCATAAATATAGCAGGTTAAAATTTCAGTCTTTGGGATTATAAATCAAATTAACGGAGTGAAAAGGCAAATTCAATTTATAATTAGATGAATTAGTACTTCTAGTACCAGATAATGGGACTAGAAGTCTGAATTTTATGTTCTGTAATTAATAAATTCTATACTTTTTTAACTAGACAAAGCCTGATGAATGATATATAAACATGTTCATATAATATACATATATGTGTGCATATATATATATATATATATATATACTGTATATATATATATATATATATATATATATATATACACACACACGTACATTGGTATATATATATATATGTGTATATGTATTTATGTGATATATATTTATATATATATACACACACATACATACATATGTGGGTCGTGGTAGTCCTGGAGTAGAGCGTTGGACTACTGACTGGAGGGTCTGGGCTCGATTAACCCTAGCTATGTGATGGCACTAAATCTTCCTGGGAAACCATAACCGGCACAGAAATTCTGGAAATTTTGGAATTTTGAAAGTCGTGGAATCGAAAAAATATGAAAATATTTCTAAACATTTAACCAATGTCCAAACCAAGTTCCCTTTGAAATTATCACATATGACCATTATTTCCCCTGCCAGGCACCTCATCCAAAACATTTATCACAAAATACAGTAAAACCAAAATAACAAAAGTACAACTATAGACAGAAAGAGAAAAAACTAAAGGAATACATGATTTCATCTGAAATGAATGCGCCGAAACCACATTTTGTTGAGTCATAAAAACAAAACATTTTAAGAGAAAGCAGAAAGCAGAGTGTTGCAAATATGAAATTTAATTCTTTAAGCAATATATCTACTCCCTCATTAAGAAAACTGAAAGAGGATCACCCTTGTAATCAAACTGTACTGTACTAAATACGAATGAGAATATACAATTGAACCAGGAATAAGTAAAAATTCATTCAGACGATTTTTTAAATGATAGTAGAAATATGAATATTACCAAATTACTAGTTCTATGGACGCCATTGAATCCCTTGTTGAATAATCAAAACAATGCCTAATCAAGAAATAACGTTTTTAGCTAAGTTTATACCGTTTGAAAAGTAAGTATGGTAATATAATGTTAATAATAAGCAAATATGCTGATGGATATCGTAACTAGTTAATAATTATTTATCTCTAGAGGCATCGTCCCCAAAAAATGGTTAGCCTTTATTAATAACAATCAAGTTAAACTTAAGACTCGTAAAAATATGTACTCTGTTAATAACGTTGGCTTGGTTGATATACGAAAACAAAACCAGTGTGAGTACTCATGGAGTACTCACATGGAGTACTCACATCATCACAACCATGGGGAACCAGAGAATTGTTTTTTTCAGGATCCATTAAGATAACACCTTGCAGCTAATAATTACTAATTATATAATCAGAATTGAATAGGAGTACGTAAAATGACTTGGCATATTTTATAGTTTTCATACATAATTGTTTTAAAACATTACGAGGAGACCGTTGGGATAATAAAGACATTTCGAGGGATAAGGTGCATCTGTGTCTTCGTTAATTTGTCAAAATATGACAACGTACTGCGAAAATTTGTCAAACAAATTTTTCGCGAGCGGTTTTTGCCCATATACTCGTCCACGTATTCAAGTCATTCGGCCATTTTTATCAGTCCCTCATAATCCTAATCCAATGAAACCGCCTGGCTGCGCCCCCACTTCGAGCCTAACACTGCCTTGGATTCCTCAGGACCTCTCTCACCCCAACCCTCACCCCCTCTTCCTTTCATTTCGCACTCCCTCCAAAAACGCTTAATGCACCCCTGTTACAGCCCACCCACGCCCATCACACAGTCTCCTCCCCAACCCCTCTCATTCCTCTCACGTTGAGTGAGTGGGTGAGGCTAGAGGAAGAGAGAGATTGCAGGATGGCATGGTTGGTAGATGAAGGGGAGAGAGAAGGTTGCACGAACAACCTCATCTCCTACTCCAGCTCCCATTCAGGGCTTCCACTTGCGCCCCGATGGGAGACCTGGAATAACGCGACCCGGGAAGGGCATGGGGCGGCGCTCGGCGGAGGTGACGGGGACTCGTGGTGAAGGAAGGAAGAGGGGGCGTGAGAGATAGAAGGTGGCGGGAATAAGAAGGGGAACGCTGTTTTGTGTGTTAGCTGGGTGCGCTGGCGGTGTTGAGTATGCAAGGATATTGAGGAGCCCGAAACCCTTCCTCTTTAGAGCAAGAGAGAGGTAGAGAGAGAGAGAGAGAGAGAGCGCGGTGCGAGTTGTGTACCCTCATTAGAGCGAGGACGGGTGAATCTGAAGGAAGGCTGGGGGGTGGAGGTGGAGATGTGGCGGGGTAATATGAGTGAACTTGGTTTGGCGGGGG
>NW_027286482.1:12500-23750 GCF_022747635.1 Hetaerina americana | reverse complement strand
CATGTTAATTAAATTGAAATACATGCAGAAATACTTGTATGATACTACAGAATTCAGAGGAAAGGAAGTAACATAACGTGGAAAAGTATAAGGCATAGCGGAATTTATACTGTAATAAAATCAATTCAGAAATTTTCTCTATGATTATGTATGAATGGAAAACCTGCGGAATCTATATAGACAGAAGCTTGAGGCAGTAAATACGTTTCAGTTATGTAAATTTCGCTCAAGGAAAACTTTAAGGGAGGAAAAGTGAGAGAATGCATGGAGGGGAGGAGCAATGCAAGGAGATGGTGATGGTGTTGACGCCACGAGAGTCTGCAGAGGGAGAGTATGGCACAAATGAGAGGGCGGTAGGGTGTGCGAGAAATTGAGAGGTGGGCGGGAAATAATGAAGCTGGGGTTTGGGGCAGCTGAGAGGAGACAGGAGGAGAAGGGGAGTTGGATTAAGGTGGCAGGGAACGACGAAGAATGGGAGTGGAGTCTTTGGGGATTAAGAATCGAGCCAGGAGGGTAGATGGTTTTAGGGGGTTGGGGTAAATGTTGGCGGGCGAGATGAGACGTGGAGGGGATGGTGGAGGGAAGGTGAAATGAAAGAAAATAATTAAGTGGGGACCAATGAGGAATCAAGGTGCGCTGAAATGTTGGGAGGAGAGGGAAAGAGAGAGGCTCTATAGACAAACGGCTTCATTCGTCTGAATTGAGGCCATAGGATTTAGCCTTGACGTTTTAGCTTTGCGACGCGCGAATCCAATGAGGGTTTATGTATGTATGTAAAATAATGGTTTTGAAAAAGGGCTATTACAGCGCTCTGGAAAGTATTGAGTCGATGGCGAACTTTGTCATAGCGTTTGGAATGGGACTTAAGTTCTCGCTCAAAGTAATCATTCCTTATGGCACGAGTGAAGCTCACCATTTCTCTTCACATTCCGATGCACATGGATGTGGAAGAATGGAGAAGCGAGTCAAAAAAATTGAATTTGGGTCGTAAGGAGAGTCAGGAATATAATCAGGGAAAAGTTCATCAAAGTTTACCTTGTCCTGGTGCGATAGGAAATGGGTGCTACAAAATGTAATATGTCTTGAAGGAGGTCCTCAGGTTATCTAGCTTACTCTTAGACCATCGGTTATAGCAGTTGAAGTTACGCAAAGGTTAAATGGCAATTAAAATGAAATCCCTCAAGCGTGGTTGCACGTCTGACAAAAGGGCAATGGTCGAGGAATTTTATAAGTTATTACTGCATCTACATCTCATCTACAGAATACCTTGCAAGCCGCCGCAAGGGCGTGTGGCGGGGGGGGGGGGGGTAGGTCACCAGCCCTAAAGACTAAAATAGAAGTAAAAAATAATAAAAGAACAATTTCATGCAAATTTATATCCACAGAGGTGAATGCGATAGTTATGCAAAAATTTTCAACTTGCACCCATGAAAATGCATATACTATCAACTAACATACACATGCACCTACGAATGTACATAATGCCTTCGCGACGTTTAACCTTGTCCTGGTTGGTGAATTAAATGTCTTTAATATTTTTATAGTGACTTTGGTTTCTTACTATTACGATTCCTGATTGTCCGGGGAAAGAATGAGTATTTGCATCTACCTGTCCTGGGGTTTCTCTCCCTTATCTTTGTGATCTGATCTTCCTAAATAGGACTGCTGTTTCATCTAATCGCCTGACAATGTCCTGTCGTCCAATTACCATGTGATTCACTTCTTATTTGAGACAGTGGTGGTTGTTATGACGTAGTTTGATATTATGAAAAAAATTGACACTTGACTTCAGGTGACTAAGTATTTTGATTATTACCTTTTATTTATTAAAATGCAGTGAGTAAAAGAAAAGGTTTCTTTGGCAAAAAATAATGATTTCTTGTTTATAGCCAAATGCGTGAATAGACTATTGACCAAAATGAACTAGTCTCTTGAGGAATGAGGCAATCTTTGTGAAATTCACCGAAAATTGAAGTTAAAAGAAGATATCGCCTCAAGATATCGCCTATGTGATGAAATCGGTGGTACCGTATTAATAAATTCTTGATGAATTTTACAAATTTTGTCTTTTTCCTCAAGGTGAAAGTTCAGTTGAGCCCGATACCATCGAAACTATTCTCTTTCTCATAAGACCCATGCATTCAATTGCTATTTTATTCAGACGTTTCACTCTAGCATTTTTTTGGCGCGCTTACTAACTTTTCTATTTGCGAAATTAATGCGCAAAATGTTTAGTTATAACTTACGTCACAAACGGCAACTGTCTTACACGCATTTGGGAAGCTGGTCATATCAGCCCTTGTCCAAAATTATAAAGGGACGCTTATCACTAAGGATTAGGGAGATAAATGTTTTCCCAAAAGGATAGAGAAGAGGCGATGCTGAATTTTACCTCAATTCAAAGTTTAGTCCATCTTTTAAGTGGAAATGAACGTCCTCTCATCCTCAGTTCAGGTTACTCAATCTTTCCCTTGGCGAGGATAGGGGAGTACTTCGGTATTTTGTCGACTCACGAACTGGGGTTAATGTCATAATCCAGCCCTGACACCATCCCCGTAGACTATTGGGTCTGGATGGCTTTTGCGTTTCTTCTACCCCGAATAGAAGAGAGCGCAAGAAGCGGGAGACGAGGCAAAAAAGGGCGGTGCGAGAAGCAAATCGTCGAGAGGGGTGGGTGTAGGGGGATGGAAGGATTGGGAGGGGGTTGGTGTGAAAAAGAGATAGAACGAGGGACGAGGCGGCGGTAGGAAATTGAGAGGGCGGGGGGAATTTCCGCGGCGGGAATACGTGGAGGCTTGGGGAGGAGGGCTAGATACGAGGAAATGGGGGACGAAGGAGACGATTTTCGGGGACGCACGAAAATGGGTTGGTGATATTCTAGGGGTGCGCGCTGTGGTGTTTGAGAGAGACAGAGGGAGCAAGGGTGGCTACGGGGAGAGAAAGGCGTAGTGTGGAATATAAATAAAAGCGTTTAATACCCGAGGAGCATGTTTCCCCTACGATGCGTAAATAATCAATGATAGACTCATGATAAGGTGACCTACAAAATATTCTCTCCTAATCAGTCCTTCCGTACATATTGCATGATGACCTAGTAAAACGTATCACGGCACACGTATACAGTTCATTCTTTTCTCATTCATTGGAAAATTATTCAATTTATTTTATAAAGGCGTTAAAATATTGATTGAGTTACATATCGTACCTACCTTATGTTATATGCTACTCTATTGAATGGTACCAGAGCCTCTTAAATGAATTTAGCAATACTGTTATTTCAATAGAAAAAATTCATTCTCCAACCAACTTAGTTTTCCTAATATTGTCTTACCTCACCGCAAAGACTGTACTTACTCTGATATTACTTTAACAAATCCTTTGTTTTATGTGCTGTTTTGTGTTTAATAATTTTTCCATTTGGATGCTTACAGTAGTTTTATGGTAAATCGGTGGTGACGTTATCGAATAAATACCATATGAATAAAATGTTTCAGTTGGAATTTTCCTAATAAGCCATGTAATAAATAAGTTCAATGTTTTTTTCGGGTTAAAATTCTATGTATAGCTATGATGAGAATATTTTAGCATTACAACAACTTCAATGAATGTGACACATGTAATTACTTTTAGGAGGCTCTAAAAATGTAAACTTTTTCAGTGAGTACAGAATAAAATAAGAATTGTGTAAACTAAATAATGCAGTTATCCGTGTTCATTTTATTTTTCCTCTGAGTATATGAGGAATATCTTTCTGTTAGCATTGAGTTTAAATTTATTGTAGGGAGAAGTGGGCACTTGGGGAAAGAAAACCAGACATTGGTATTCCCATACCAATTCTTGAGGCAAAAATGCTGGGTTACGACACCTTGCTTCCGGGATGGGAAGGGTTTTGAAGTGAAAATTGCTAAAAGTAATTTCTAAGGACGAATTATTAATTGATATTATTATTTGTGTCAATCGCACCAACCGTTTTGAAATGCAAATTGTATTCCTGCGCTGTGAATAACTGAGATAATAAGGATGGGAAACAACTAATATACATCTTTACACCTACACTAAACCTTGTGAGCCACCTTGGGACGTGGGAACACCAGTCTTCGAGACTCAGGGAAGAGAGAGTGTGATGTTTTGTAATAGGAACGTCAGATGGAAATTAGATTTTCGACCCATGTTTGGGTTAATATTGGCTTTTATTGCCAATTTGAATTCTATGAGGGGAAAAATAGTATTTAAACCTGTCCGTACCATTTACTATTTCTCTTATTTTATCTGCTTGGTTTAATCTGACAATATTGTGTGGTGCCCTAATAATTACCTCGGGCGTCTCACTTTATTTCATTAGTCCTGTATATCTCTAAAAGACTTATGTTAATCTCGCTTGCTCTATTTGAATTTGGCGTGACTTCCACCAAATTTCCTCTAAATAACCTACCCTTCCTCTTCTTTTTTTTGTCGCAAGAGGTTTTCTTTAATCCGGCAATTTTTATTGAATAGCGAAGAAGTTTTATGTCAACTTATGAAAATACGGTTTACAAACAGATTTACATGAATGAAAGCATAAAATTTGAAAATAATACTTTACACATGTGACGCGATGCGTTAGGTAAGGTTGGAATAAAATAACTTATAGCAATTGCCATAAAACTGGAGTACTTGGCTTAGTTTGAACATATGTTTATTTCCATCAGGTAAGTAAGAGTATGTAATCTTCGGAAGGGTTCCAGATTTCGGATATGACCAATATATGACGCCATCTGTTAGTTCATGACGCTTCTTCATACAATATAGCTGAAGTATAGTGCGTGTCCAATGGAATATTTAGGAGGTGGTGGTCTTAACCCTGTTTTACCACTCATCTATAGACACCTTGAGCTCGATATCGAAGAAGTCACAATTAGTCATAAATATATTTTCAAAAGGTTGGACGGTTTATCTATAAATTATCTCGTGACCAAGGGAAGTAAATATGATTAAAGAAATACTAAAAGTTTGATTAGTATGACGGTTATCTAGCATTTTTTCTTTACCACGACAAGACCGTAGATCCCCAAAATGGAAAGTATAGATTCGTCCCCGTCAGTGTCTTGGGAAAATGTACCAGTTCCTACATTTGTACTCGGTCCTTCAGCAATAACACGTACCAGTTATTTCACACCACCACCCCTGCTTGCTAAAACACTACTTGCTCGTGTATCAGGGAGGGAGAATAGAGAATAGGGGAGCGCAGGAGAATGGTTTTCGGAGACGTCAGGGAAAGAGGGTGGTGGTTGCACGGGGGGTGTTCGGTGGGGTAGTGAGTGTGTGTGCGGGAGTGAGGGGGTTGGCGAGAGAGCTGGCGGGGGGAGTGAGTCGGAATGAGATTTGGCGTCGGGAGCGAGGGCGATGGGGAAGGTAGGAGGGAGTCTGGCGGCGGCAGAGGCGTCACCCGCGGCGAGCAAGCATCAGCGCTCCTACTCTCCAAACGGCCAAACACGCTTTTTTCTAGACCAGATCACATATATTCCCTCTCCCCGCTCCTTCCCTCCGCTTCCCTCTCTCTCTCTCTCTTCCCCTTTTTCCCCGCACACTATCTCGGTGGCTGACTTCTTTACTCCACTGCACACATCTCTCCCCCAGCGACGGCATCCATCCCCTCCGCCGAGCGCGGCGTTCCGTCCGACGTCGGGCGGGGCGCGGGTGTGTGTGGGGGATGGGGGGGTGATACCGGGGATGATTCCCTCCGCAATGTGTGCAGTGGGAAGCATATAATGCGTCCGAATCATCTGCGACTACAAGGTCGCCTTGCCACCCGCCTCCGAATCATACGGCAAAACGTGATTAAGCACGTCATTTTCCACAAGGAATGTTACGAAAAGATTATTAAAAAATTTTTATGTTCTGCTTATCCAAAAATGAGAGTCACTGGACTGAAAAGGAATGAAGAACATTTTGAAACATACTCGGACTACTAAGAGCTTGGCATGTACTTTCTCTTTCAAATCATAACATCTACTCTACGCATTCGAGGATGGATTTTATTGATGTCCCTAATAGTACATGTAAAAATATGGGACTGCAACTAAGAAAGCGTAGTCAAAGGAATATTTCAAGGGCAGATTGTTCCGACATTTCCCGTATTTATTTGTCTGCACAAAGAGATTTTGGACCTACCCTTATTAAAGTATTCTATGATTTTATATTGATGAATCTATCTACAGTGACATGTTGGTGAATGTAATGTGGATTGAACATCGTCAGAACAAATGTTGTGCCACAAATTCACGCTAGGAAATCGAAATGTATTTTAACCTTCGATTTTTTATTAATTCCCACGATTATGATTCTAACAACTTTGTCATAATTCGTCACAGCTACATTTTTTAAATCTAGAGGCCCTTCATTTTTTTCTCGGCCTCATTGAGAGATATAACCTAGATATTGTACACCTCATGTGATAACAATATGTTCAAAGTGAATTATAACAAATAATTATTAAATTTACTTTGTAGATGGATCGACTACACGTATCAGGAAAAAAGAATCCATGGTTCTCTAGTATTATTTATTTAAGTTTCCATCATTTGTGGAAGCCGATGGACAATGTATGTTGATATCTCTTCATGATACTCTCGTATCAGTGGTCTGCCGGAAAATTGATAACGTCGTGAGTTAAATAATAAATTTATAATCTTTAAAGTTGGTTGAAAAAATTCTTAATGATTTAAATTAGTGGTAGTAGTTTAGTCTTCCGCGCGTGTAGCCATGGAGCATCAAATTTCTTCGCGGTTGCGAGCCAACTTGGACTCCCTTGTATTTCAACCGTATGATTCAGAGAATTTCCACCCAAGAACATTTTGAAACATACTCGTTTACTCTCGAAATGCGTAATTATTCTTACTCAGGCGTGATGCTTAAGTCCGATTCTCTTCATTCCGATTACGCTGAACTTAAGTATTATTTTTATTTACTACCACTGCAATTACTGTGATAACAAACTTTTTGGCTATTGAAAATGGCTTATATTTATATATATACGAGGGTCATCCGGAAAGTAGTACCCGTTCGTGCCGCATGAAGTGCTGACGACGCGAGTAGCCGCTGGACGAAGTCAGATAGCTTCAGTGGCTTGTCTGCCTTCTCTGAGCCAAGTTGCGTGACGCTAGCATTGCCTGTGTTGTTTCTGTGATTGTTTACAATGTTTAAAAAAATTGAGAACGCCGCCAGTTGTGAAGTGAGGGCAGTGATTAAATTCCTCAATGCAAGAAACGTTCGCCCATGTGATATTCATCGCCAATTAAAGGAGGTGTATGGAGACAATGTAATGGACGAGTCGTCTGTTCGGCGGTGGTGTCGCAACTTCAACATGGGGAGGGGGAACACACACGACGATGAGCGTTCGGGGAGACCGTCTGTCATTACAGACCAACTGGTGAGCTCAGTTGACGAATTCGTGAGGAACGATCGGCGCGTCACAATTGATGACATCTGTGAGCATTTTCCCAATGTTTCTCGAACAATTGTTCATGAAATTGTTAAACACCATCTGCATTATGCAAAAATTTGTGCAAGATGGGTCCCTCGCGTATCTCAATGAGCTGGCGGCGAAGGACTATGCAGCAGGAATACAGAAACTTGTCACACGTTATGACAAATGCCTTAATTTGCTTGGAGATTATGTTGAGAAGTAGTTTAAAGTATCCTCTTTCAAATAAAATTTTTTATGTTTGTTAATATTTACTTTTGTGTCTTTATTTCACGAACGGGTACTACTTTCCGGATGACCCTCATATATATATATATATATATATATATATATATATATATATATATATATATATATATATATATATATATATATATATATATATATATACATATATATATATATCTATTTATAACTATTTGCTGATTACCTTAAAGAAAATTCTGTATTTTATGTATTTCATTTTTTTCCATACGCAATGGCTTTATTTGTTTTAGCCAACAAGTTTAGCGTTTATTTCCCAGTAGGTTCTTCCACAAAGTAGGACTATGGTTTTTGAATGCAGTGCGATCTACTGACTGCAGCTCTAAATATTTTCTGGCCTCCGCCATTGAGAGATTTCGAACCACCTTTGAAGGTTTTTTCCGTTTGTCCATGAATTTCGAATTAGAAAATATATTTTATATCTATTTTAATTTTGATAAGACTAAGAAGTGTAATGGACACTTTAATTTGAAATTTAGATTTATAATCGCAGTGTAGTTTAGTTCAGTTTCATCATCATCAGTATTTCAATTCTAAGATTCATTTGATTTTGATTTGATTACTCCAGCTTACCAGTTGTCTTTTTGAAGTTTAATTAAGTTTGGCATATCATGATTAAATTAAATCTCCCATAAAGATAAGAAACTAGTGTGCTGATTTTAAAAGTTGATAAATCCTTCCACTCGACTGCTTGTTTTGCACATCTAAAAATGAAGTAACTTCTCAAAAAAAGACATGGTTTATTTTTGAAATGCCTTCTAGTATTCTTTCTCCGCTAGTAACTTTCTTTTAAAAGGTTTACCCTTTAGTTGCCCTTTCCAAAGAATAAAGAAATAAAACAAAAATACTTTGGAGCCAATTTCTACGCGCCAAATTACACTCGAAATCGTTAAGTTCCAAATTCACAAGGTCTGCTTATTTTTTATGGCAGAGAGAATCAACTGCTCCGTTCATGAGAACTTTTAAACCGTCTCCATCTGCGCGAATGCTTCCGTTTGAGAAGCAGAAATCGTAGGGGACTCAGATATTTAGGGGGCCTATTTTAATTTCATAGCCGCGTCTGTTGAAGTAAGAGTAAAAATACACTAACTTTGTGTGAGATAATCAACGTATGTAAATGGAAAATTATGGAGTGTAACTGAATAAACACTACCCAGGGAAATTAAGATTTACTACGCCCTACGCGCAGTTAAAAGTTTGGCGTCTAGCAGTTTGGCGATAAAACCCAGCAACATAAACGAAATCGGTGATGAATCTGAGTAAAAAATGTTGACTTTCTCAAAGGAACGGAGTTAATAGAAGACTAATATTGACTGCGAAGACGAATTCATGGGGAAAGACATGAACAATTTGTGAATAATGTGAACATTATGAGCAATTGGATTCAAGATCCAATGGATAAAGTTTTGAAGCCAGTAACAGTTTGATCCAAACATTTGAAGTCGCAATACTTATAATAACCTTGATATTGGGCATTATATGATCACATTACTGGCTTAATACAATATTCATGCCCTGGGCATTCGTTTAAATTCTTTAAATTCCGGATAACCACATAAAAAATCACGGATGCTTCATGGAACGATTAAAATTTCGCTTAACCTTTCCAATTACGGAACAATGTACTCGGAACATGCGGAAGAATACTCTTCAATCTGAAGTACGCTCTTGAAAGCTTATCGTGATGCAACCACCGTCCCCCCCTCCCCTCCAACATAGTTCAATTCCACCTCCCGTGTCCCACGCGTGCTGACCGCGGGGCGTGCACACACACGAGACTGTGTTTCTGGAGCGAATAATTTGGAGCTCCGCCGGTGCGTCACAGTCTATCTTTTCCTCTTCCCAGTCTAGACTGTCTCGGTTGGAAAGAATTATGCGTAAATAACGCAGTCGTCTACACACCCATTCCCTTTGGCAGCGGAAGTCGTCCACTTTGGCCGCAAGACGATGGAAAAGTCCAATACATTTCAAAGCGATTTCATTGAATCGATTTGATTTTAAATGTGATTATAAGTGCACGTGAAAAATTTCTATACATTTAAATCTAGTTACTAGCTAGAGAATGGCTCTCTTTCACTCTGTCGATCTAACGAAATAAAAATGGTAAACGTTGCGAATAATGGCAATCTAATTGAATATGATATAAAAGGTATCCTATATCGTTGATGGCTGTACTCAGGATCGGTTCTACCATAGGCCGAGATGAGAAACCCCTCATCTCGCCAAATTTCTCGTACCACGGTCCTCTCCTTCTGTGGTAGACGTCCGGGTGGGACGCAATTTATTGGCCAAATCCTGGCCTTAATATAGGTACGTCAACATCAAAGAAGAAGTTTACCTAGGATTCGGATGTGTCTTCCGGCGCTTTTGGATTAAGATTAAGGGCTCCCGACGTATCATCCGCACAGTGCGCCAGAAACCTTGGTTCGATCATAGTTGTTAATTGGGAAAGTGTAGTGGCCGAAATAATTTTATATATAACCTTTAATAATGGTCACTCATAGTATGGGGACATTTTAAATACTTGATTATCCCCAAATAAGCATGAGGGAAGGGAAAAATTAGTTAGGGGTTGGTAACTGGAGAAACTAGTTCCCGTACTAAGTACTACACCAAAATAAGTAGTGTGTAACTAGGCATCATTACCTGAGAACCAGGTTACGAATCCTAGGTGCTAGTATTGTTATTAATAACACCTAGGATAGTAGTATCCTAGTTGTTGTCCTAGATAGTAGTAGTGATATTAGTGACTTAGAGTAATATATAGCCTTCAGTAATTGTTCCTAAATATAAATCTCTAGAATTTATAGGTATCTGGAAGCGAACCCGAGAGCAATTTTGAGCTTCAGAGTATAGGCAATTGAATCCACGGAAGTGCTTAAATTGATTCTAAAATATGTCCACATTATCATTTTGTGTCAAAATTAATGGTTTTCTTTTTTCGAAGGTGTAAGAAATCCTCGTAGCATTTTAGTAACCTTTGGGAAGGAAGTCCGTTTTCAATTATCAAAAGGTATTTCGTAATTATCCGTCCCATTGTTTAGTTTACAAGTGCTTTAATTCTTTCAAAATATGATTTGTGGGAGAATGACCACTTCTAAAGGTTGGATAATCAATACCAAAGTGAACATGACAGACATATGTGAATCAGTGTCTAAAACCCGCCTTAATGAAGGGAAACTGCGTGGATCCAATGTCATAAAACCAGGCTCTAAAGTTTATGTGCTTGTTGCCATGGGGAATTTTCAATTCATTTTAGTGAATACCTTAAACAAAACCGAGTTAAGGGTTATGTGATTCTAATATGCTTTATTTGAACGCTACTAATTTTACCACGTTATTAAAATAAGATATTAGTAGTTCATAAAGAGGGTTACATTAATTTTTAAAAATAATTTAATGTGTTCACTATGTTTGGTTTAACATTCTAGGTTATTTGGTTTAACATAACATTTTAGTCATTCAAACTGCTAGATAGAAAACTCATTGCTCTAAGCCTTCCTCCCCTATCTACTTACGCATTT
>NW_027286482.1:0-7500 GCF_022747635.1 Hetaerina americana | reverse complement strand
AGCGGGAGGGAATAGAGGAAATAGTGATCTACGAAATATCCTATGGAGGAATGTGATTTAAGCTAATACCTGGACGTTATGATATTAAATAAGTGGAAAGTAGAATAATTTTACGTCATGTATATGTGAACTATAAATTATGAAAAATATGAATGAACACATTTTTTGCGCATAGTTAAAAAAATGCTATACAAAAAGGTGGTCATGGTAATAAGAGATAATATTTACGACATAAATTTTGAGCAAAACGTTATTTTCTCATAAGAAGGGGAACATTTAGGCATCCATTTGTAAAAATATATTTAAAACTTTTTTAAAGTAATCCCTTTCCCTTCTTTCTTTTAAAAATGGGTCTAAGCACATTTTCAATAAAATTATGTCCAAATGCATAATCAAACCACTCCACCTACTCTAGTTTATTCTCTCCAACTTTAATGTTAAAATTAACTTTCCTACTTCTTGTGAATCTCATTATTCTTGTTTTCTTATAGCTAATCCTTATCTTATTCCTGCTCGAATTGCTCCTGTGAAACAGAATATTAACGGTAATCCCTTGGCTAGTTGGCTCTGCAATTGACTTAATAAAGAAATCAATTAGAAACTAAAAGGATCTAATAAAAAGTCTCTATTTCCATAGACTTTAGATAACTTTCAGCGCATCAGTATTTTTTCTCCATTATTTACTCATTATTATGTTTATTGTCTAATTTTGATCCCATGTGAGCCGGAAATATTATTAATGGCTTGCGAGGAAACCAATCACTTTGCGGAGTTGATAGATTTCAGTTTACCGCGTGGCCAAAGCCCTACTCTCTCACCCGATGATTGCTTATCGCGGGTTTGTAGCTCGCGGTTGGCACGGGGAAGGTCGCTCTCGGCGAGAGGGTACACACGAGCGCAATCAGCAGTGGTAGGTTTATTGGAATGCTCCCGGGTCGGAGATGAGATCCAGTCCTCTCATGACGATCAACCGCGGGAAGGTGAAATTGATTTGAACGGGTGAATTTATTTGAGGATGTCATGGCTGCTTGATGACAAAAAATACTTTTCTATTTTTGATGAAGAATAAATTTGCTTTCGGATAGCATGAGCTCTGAGTTCTAGGTTTTTATATCGTATACTAAGAATCCATTTAGTAATATATTAGTAACTTATAGGAATCAGAGAAATGCTAGAAAGGTCAAATGATTTGATTTGAATTAGCCAAAATTTTTAGATGATAATTGTGAACAGACTTGAATAATAAGTGATGCTGTTGGACTAAATATGGATGATATTTTATAATATTTTCACATGTCCCTTAAATTCAACAATTCCATGCGAAGGCGAATGATATTCACGCTGTGAAATGTCTCGCATTTTTTAACATCGAAGCGAATGGCACCTCAAAAGTAAATATTTCGGCATTTACCGCAGCTTCCTTGAATATTCTGTACATGCCAGTTTAGGGAAAAAATACTAAGTTGACTTATTCAGAGATCATGAATTTTCAAAATGTAGAGCCTGAAACTACTGAATTCAAATTAGAGGTGTATTACATGCATTCATATGTACGTATGTGTGCATGTAATTACATATATGTATACACACACACGCACACACACACATATATACATATGGGTCTCGGTAGTCCAGTGGGTGGAGCGTTGGACTGCTGACCAGAGGATCCCGTGTTCGATTCCCGGGTAAGGCACTCTGAGTACCCGAGCTAAAGTGATTTTTCGGGTACCAGGTCTTGCTGGGAAACCATAACCGGCACAGGGAAAGGAACTGGCCCCCCTACCCTGATGTGTGAATTTTCACACCCCGTATAGGGCTTAGTACTGGGTGAACTCTACCATCACCTACTAAACCGATCTTCGGGTTGATTACTGTGTTTATGGTTTATATGTGTATGCATATATATATATTATATATATATATTATATATATATATATATATATATATATATATATATATATATATATATATATATATATATATATATATATATATATACACACACATATATATATATACATAAATATATATAAATACATAATTTTTTCTTAGCTTATGGATTATGCTTCCCTTACCAATAGATTTTCTAAATTTAGGAAGGCTTCTTACATTTTGATTTTAAGTACAGCTTTTGTCGGGGTCGAATAGCAGTTGCTGAACCTATAGCCCATCCAACCTCCCTGGTCATGGGGGTGGGGGATCTGGTATCGCTGTGCTATTCTCTCCATTTTCAACCCTGCTTATTCTTGGCAATCTTCCTTTCATATCCTTTTTCCCCCTTTGTCATTCCATTCTTTCTCCTCCATTCCTCCTCCTCTCCTTGTAGTCATTTATTGAGGAACGTATGAGACATATATACTATATACTCGTAAAACGTATATACTCTGGCCTCTTACCTGGGAAATGGAAAATCGTATTAAAGACATGATCGAAATAGTAAAACTAAATGAAAGTTAACTAGTATGCCCCATTTAATCATTTCAAGGTATATAGTTCGGCTCCAGTTCAAGGGCAGTGATTCATTTCCCTTGTTATAGCTCTCTACAACCCTATCATGGTGGAATTTTCTGATTTGTAAAACTTCGTGGAAAAGTAAACGGTAAAGTAGGGTAAGAGACTGTCGTTTCCACACTGAATGTCTGCACATCACACCCATTAGGTCTTAGTTCAGGATGAGCTAACCTCACTGATAAAAATCAGTCTTTCATTTGACTGCTGTCGATGGCCTTGCCTTTTTCTGGCAATATTCTTCTCGCACGATCCCATCATCCAAAAAGGATAGGGATTTTGAATTTTTAACGATCCCATTTTTTATATCATTGCTATCAGCCTTCTCATCTCTTGACATGAAGTGAACGAACCATAAAATATAGCCGCGGGAAAGATTGATACTGAGGCTGGCCCCGGGAGTGTCCCCTGGCCACTGAAACTGCAGAAAAGAACGCAACACGATCGCGTATCCTATTTTTCAGGGCCTTGGTTAATGTTCCAAATTGGATCCCCCCTATTAAGTGTTCGCGATATGCCGAGGCGTGACGTAGGCACGTAGGCTTCCCATTGAACGGCTCGGAAATGAATGAAGCCCACGTCATATCTCCCTCATGAATGGAGAGAGAAAGCCGAGAGAGCCAAGAATAAAATTAATCAAAAATTTATCCCCGCTTCCACTCTGTCCCTCCCTTTCACTCAGCTCGGATGAAACGAGAAACGGACCAGCCGGAGATAAATGAATGGGGAATGGATGGCGAGAAATCTCCCCGGGAATTATTTTTGAACTCGCTTTTCCGCAGCGTGCGTTTCCAGTATTCCATCGATCGCAATTCCGGGATGCTATTTTTGTAACTCCCGCAGGCACGCGTAGCTTTAATTAAAAGCGAGTGGAGTTTGGAACAAAAGGTCGGGTCGCGGGAAGTCTCTTCGCAGTCGAGACGGCGAAAGTCCCACCAGCGCGCGAATTCGAGCTCCCTCCACCCTCGCCTCTCTCTCCACCCCCCCCACTACTCCTCGACATCACCCTCGCCGCTCCCTCACTTAAAGGGCGGGAGGTGTTGATGAGTCATGCGGGGGCGGTTGGGAACTCGAGCCACCTTCCCGACACCCGCTCCACTCCTCTCAAAGATCGAGAAACACGTTGCTAATTTGTATATTGTTACGTTTCCGTAAATTAATTTTGGAAATAAATGAAAGCGTTTTTATTCTGTTAGAAATTCCTTAAGTAACTCATCGTATTACCAATTCGTAGTAGTTATAAGAATAAAGATTAAATGGCGTATTTTGGCGGTATAATCTTAGAAGCTTTCATACGTTTCTTTCCGTTCTTCCTTTCTTTAACTGGAGCAGCACAGCAGGAAGTTCATACTCTATCACCTATCTTTTCTTTTGTAGACTTTCGGTGTTTCTTTTTCTCTTTTACTAGCTACATTTAAAATGATGTCAAGTATTTTTTCTATGCTGGCATATTCTCTCTACAACTGTTTTTTTATAATGTAATACGACAGACTTGTAACAACTCATATTCATCCGCGGTGATTGTAACTCCTACTGTGTGTGCCAGGTGTGAATGCATCTCCTGGCTCACACCATCCCAATGGTTTGCATGTTGATCTTGGCCGAATGTTTTTTCTTCCACTTGCTATGAATGTATGCAATGTCACCACTGGTGGCCGGTCTGCGAACATGAATATTGAAGATATTACGAGATGTAGCGTAGTTAACTTCTGAAACAACTCAGGCCGTACCTGCATTAAATTTGGCTTTACATGTAAGGCAAAGATTTTTAATATCTCCCTTATCAGCAAAAAATAAAGGTCATTGAGGAAAAGGCTGGAGGAAAATTCTGAAGATGAAATCGACAGATAGGGTGAGAAAAGAGGAATTGGGTAGAAGAGCAGAAGAGGAAAAGAAAAAATGGAAACTCTAGCGGCAAAGAATAATTTGATGAATTAGGTACACCTTGAGGAATAATGGATTAGTCATAAACATAGTAAAAGGGAATTTAAGAGAAAATCCTTCGAGAAAATACGGCGGACAAATTAAAAAGGACGTTTAAGGGAAAAGCTATTGGAGGTGAAGGAATTAACACTGAATAGCGAAGAAATAATGGCTGCAGAAAACCCAACCTTAGAATTTAAATATTAACGATGATTACGGTGATAAAAATCCGTTTTCCCGCCAGATTGAGCAGGCAATGGTCACTTAAAACGAAATTAAGATATATGCAACGAAAAATAACTACAGCTTGCCTAATATTTTTTGGCAACTCCGTTAATAGCGATTTTTCGCGCCAATCAAAAACTTAATAGACCAGGCCGTGGGTAAGGTATTCTTCATTGAAAACGGCATAGCCGAGACCGTAAACTTGATTGGCAGAAGGTTGAAAAGGGGGTGGGGATGGGAGCTATTCATTTAAAAGATCTAAAATGTCTTTTATTATTGCTAATCCAAATGTATCAGCATTGAAACTTTAGTTGAATCTTTACTGAATATAATTAGTCTATTTAAAGGCATAAATTAAAAAATGAAGATTTTTTATTCTTAAAGGATATTTTGGCTACACCTGATATTTTTAACTTTCGCAACTTTTTAGATAATGAATTGTTACTATGATATGGTTACAACTTTTATTCCCTAGGTAAAAAAAATCCATCCACAAAGATTTTGATTTCGTCCGGTTACTATCACAAAATGTTAATTGCTGCGTTATCTGTCAGAAACATAATGCCAAGAATAATAGCTATTTTTTGGACTTGTGTGACGAAAAATATGAAGTGGTCTTGTCAGCAATTAATTTTATCTCAGACCATTGAGATGAAGCTAAGGGGATTCTTGTTTGTATTAGGAGCCCAGTTTTAATAATACCGTAATTGTAACAATTCTCTATTTGACACAGTTCCTGATCGATATTTAAGCATTAATTTCACTTTTCAACCACTACATATGTACGCTGCTGAAAATCTGGAACGATCATGCTCGATGATCGTAAACATAGTATATGTAAGATACAGCCTTAGATGTGAACTCGCTCGTAAGGTATTGTAGTACACAAAAATATTTCTAGGCAGGTTACGATCTATCGTAGGTTTCTAGACAGTTTGAATTTCAAGTTCATGAGCGCTGATCAAATATGAAAAGCAATCCGACTCATAGTGGCTATGCCTATGAGGGCTACTTGTAGATAACTCCTGTGAGGATCGGCATCAAATGAATGATTCATTGTGAACCCGACCCAATATTTAAACGAAAGCAATGGAGAACGGTCGAATATAAGGTGATTTCCCTTGCGAAATAAGGCGCGAAACGGAAATGACCTTAACTGAATGATGTCGGTTTGACAGCTCGTCTGAATGTGGTGCACCCGGCATGCCCTGGGGACTATAGCTACCTACTCGTACTACTCCGAAGTACCCTCCTCAATGAAGGTGGCTGGGCTCCATTTCTCTCGTCACCCCCTGCCTCTGATTGCTTTGCCTTGAGCACCGCGAAAGTACCGCCATGTCAGGAGCTCTCATCTCTCGGCGTCGCTAACGTGCTAAACATCTGAAGACAATAACGCTGTCCTTATCGCCGACTCGAAATCTCAGCAAACAGAGCGCGTGAGGCGGACCATTTATCATCGATTCGCAAACCAAGGAAAACGGGAGGCCGCCGCAATCTCGCTCGCACTGCCGCTGCGCTTTTGCGGCGGCCTCACCCCACCCCACGTCCCTCCCAGGTCACCCACTCTCTCCTCCCTAACCGTCCTCCCTCCGTCGCCCCTCCCACACCTCGCGCCCATCGAGGCGGGAGGTCTTTTTATTTCGTTCCACCCCTCCTCCCAAGATGTTACCCTTGAAAATTGAAAATTCGGGTCGAGCGGGGAGGAGAGCTTATTTTATGCCGAGCGCACTGCTCGTCGGGGTGCACGGCGGGTTGTTGGGGGCAGGGAGGGGGGGGGGGATCGGCAGTGGTGGTAAGGGAATTTAACGCCTTTACCATCAATCCTTTTTTATTCCCACCCGGATTTGTTCATTTTTTTTCTTTTCCTAACATTTCATTTTCGGGTATTTTGACAGGCTCCATATTCATTCTCCTTCCTCGGGAGCTTCTCCCCAAGGGACTTTCATCCCCCATCCCCTATTTACATTCCAATTTATACACCCGCACTATCTCCGGACCCCAGCCACACCTCGAACTCCGTCACCTTGTCGCCCTATCCGACCCTGAGCACTCGTCGTTGTAACCGGTAGCTAATTCCCTTGTGATTTTGTCACGAGCCCCTCTCGAGTGCGAAGTGGATTTCTTTCTGCTATCACCTCGCCGGCTCGTCGAGAACATGCCTTTAGTCCCTAGGATGGCTCTATCCTCGCCTCTACCGTTACCTCTGATCGTCGGTGATATTCCATCGAAGGCGGTACGAGTGTGCCTCGTACCAGTGAGAACACTTTCCGGTATCCTCTTCATTATATATCCGCTAACGAGCGAGGCTCTATACACGCTTTTGTCACCGTTTTATTGTCGCACGAATCTTAACCGTAAAGCGAATGCCATGGCGCTGCATAAGGAAATAAGACTTTTATGGAATTTACACCAAAAATTCAATTCGTCGAATCAGGTTGTGCACAATCCTTTTCAAGGTGTTCGCTGCCGAAACCCGGTTGGTGCTTATAGAACGCTGCGCGGGTGCAACAGCGTTTTTTTTCCTCATTAAGAGATGACTACATTCCACAAAGTGACGAATGAAATATGTTTTAATGCCATAGGTCCGTAGTAATGCATGAGGAAATCGATTGCGAGATTTAGCTCTCGAAGATTTTTTAATTCTCTGTAAACATAAATTATGCGTTAGATCTGAGCTTGGTTTTTCTTTGATGAAAATTCATGTATTTTCCCTTCCAAGAACTGGGAACTGATGTATTTTTTTCCATCAAAGTCGGAATTTATTTTGTGCGCTTTGTGGTTTCAATAAAATATCCTAACGACCTATTACTTTCCTAAAACCATATATCAACAAGCGCCCGGCA
>NW_027286480.1:0-23809 GCF_022747635.1 Hetaerina americana | reverse complement strand
GAGTGCAAGTGGCGACTTGACGGCACGTGGAGACGGAGGGGAGGGCGGTTCGTTGTTTGTGTGGGTGGGGGGTAGGGGAGAAGAGTATGGCACGTGCCCCGGAGGATCCTTTCTCCTCAACCCCAACCAATACCACCCACCCCCACCCCCTTCGCTGCGGAAAAAGAATGTCACTTTGTTGTCTAGGGGAAGCTAGGCGACTGTCGAGGTCAAAATCCTCAGGAGCCAAGGAGCCCTCCGTTCGCAAGGACAGTTTTGGGCACAGACACAAAGTAATCTATGCTTTGGATCTCTGAAAGGTCATGCGACAAGGTCAATATTTCCGTACTGTACTCCCACCGAGAAATTTTCTTCGAACTGGCTCGAGTGATCGCGGAGATAAATCTCGTGGCGTCCTTGACATTGGGACACAACTCAAAGAGGAAATGTGTATACGACGATCATTCGAAGGACGACTTATTGGGTAAAAGATGTTAATTTTCCGGTTGTAACAGGCGAGGATGCTCCCCTTCTCACGAGAGGATATCCGTCCCGTCTTTATTCCAGTTTCTAATCATATTTCGTGGTAGCTTTTAGCTATTAAGGAGGCAAGGAAAAATTCACACACTATTTTGAGAATATTTTGAGAAAAGAGTAACGTCGGACACCTAAAGTATATCTCAGAGGAAAAGCTAATAGAATGTCGAGATAATATATTTTTTTAATTATGCACAAGTCCTTGCGTATTTTTCAATAAAAATGCTATGCGAATAAATTTTTTTGGTCAAGAGATTGCCATAAATTGAATAAAAAAGTAGGAAGAAGTGTAGTCGACATAGAGAAACTGATTGAGTAATATATGTTGAAGTGAAAGTGGAATCAACACACATGGTCATTGCTCTGGTCTACGTGCCACCCAGCAAGCATAGGCAGGAGGAAGTCGATAGGATATACGATCAGTTAGAGGACATAATCGCGTGTGTTCCAGCAGGAAAACATTTGATAGTGATTGGAATGCGACGGTAGGCGAAGGAAGAGATGGTGATGAGGTCGGGGACTACGGTTTAGGCACGAGGAATGACCGCTGGGAGAAAGCAGTTGAGTTCTGCAGGAGAGGGGTAACGCAACTCTTAGTTTAGACCTATCTTAGAAGAATTATATGAGTGAAGTTTCTAAAAAATTTTTAATCTTTATTTCATCATTCGAACGTTTATTACTGTTGAGGAAACAAATGCTATTGTTTTGATCGTTAGGTTTCAGTCGGTATTCAGTACTTTAAATCTAACCAAACCTCCCATAGGTGGAAGTTAATCAATTGCATCGTTTGTTACATATTACGTTTAGAATGGGACTTGTCAACTTCGACATTGGCATAAATATCACACGATCTATGACAAAGATGTGTGTGGCGGGGGATGCAAGCACCTGGTAGGAAGGGTAAATTATAAGGGAGAAAGTGGGAGAGGACGGGAAAAGGGAAAAATATTTGATAAAAATCTGTGAATAAATGCACGAATTTCTATACATTCTGGAGGAAGACTTAATTAAAAACGAGTGTCCATAATCCAAATGAATTCGTTATTTGTTATATCAAAAGAGGGAATGCAAAAGAACCATAAACATTTATACGACAGGCTTCCACCATAACAAGACAGGTGATGCAGGATTCAAAAGTAAGAAGAGGGAATTCCAGCATCACATGAAAATGCAACTAATAGTTTCCGCCCCTTAAGTCACAGGTCACAGGTAAAGTGACACTTATCTTTAACGGGAATGGATAGCTAAGAGAATGGACTAATAAGAATACCAAAACTCAATCGATTCGGTTGGCTGTCGGATCGAATAAGTCTATGCTGCTGTGGAAAACTCTTGCGCAGTCCCACAGATCTTAACTGTGTAATCTAAGACGGCCAAATAAGGAAATCCGATCCAATTGTTATCAACCTGCTACAACGGGCGAATTACACATACTAGGTCTGTCCAATAAATACGCGAACTGAAGCCATAAAAACTTTAACTTGCAAAATTTTGTCTACATCGACTATGTCCCCTTCGAAGTACTCTCCATTCGTTGGTGTGCACTGATTCCATCTTCTTTTCCACTACTGTTAAAAGCACCCTTTGAAGTCCTCTGGGCAGTCAGGCTTTTTATTTTTCTCGTCGTTTCTTGCTTTATCGTGTCCACATCCTCCCAGTGATGTCACCTCATCACATTTTTGCATTTTGGGAATAGGAAAAGGTCGCTGGGGGCGAGATCTGGCGAGTAAGGAGGATGATCAAGGATGTTGATTGAATTTTTCGCCAGAAACTGGCGAACAATCAATGCTGAATGTGCAGGTGCATTGTCATGGTGAAGGATCATATGGTCGATTTTCCTAAATTCAGTTCATCACCTTTTATTGGACAGTTGTTCGACGATCGGTAACGACAAGGGACCGCACACGATCACTGTTGTCGTCAACATAGGTGGTTGAAGGTTGTCCCGGCCTTACATAATCCGTGGCATCTTGTCGGCCATATTTAAAACGCTTAATCCACTTGGAAACGAATGTTTTCTTCTGAGCTTTATCACCGTAAACAGCCGTCAACATATCAGTGATTTCTTAATAAATTTTACCGCACTTCACCAAAAAACCTTGACGTTGATTCGTTGCTCCGTGATTTCGTCAATTTCTATTTTCGACAAACGGTAAAAACAAAAAAATAACAGAAACTTACATAACTGGCACCATACGCACAGCTCGACGATCCGCCAAGTACAGACGGCTCATTGGGTTTGAGGCAACTAGCGCCGCTAGTGGGTGGGGCTATAGTCCGCGTCATTGCCGCCAGATTGCACCAGTTCGCGCAGCTATTGCACAGGCTACGTACTCTTCGCCGGGCGTAAGATTTGGTGAGAACATCCCACACTAGTAATAGGGTTTATTACTGTGGTCAATAGGAAAGGCGATAGAAAAATCTCCTAGCCGAAATCGACTCGTTATCACGTGCTGTTTCTCCATTCCGTCGGACTTCGTCCTTTTGCCTCGAGGACCTTCGATTAGTGTCCTCGCCCTTCGTTTGCGAGCGTGTTAATCGGTGGCCTGGAGAGTGCTAACGAAAGCGAACCCCTGTTCGTTTCGCCCCGATCGGAGATTACAAGATGGGAAGGGGTGTCATCGCCTCGTAAACGTCAGTGAATACGAAAATTGGACGCCCAGACGCCCTCTCTCTGTAATCTCTGAGAACACCTATTGTTTTCCTTTATTAAATCATAATCCCAATACCTATCGCATTATTCCTGGAAAACAGTAAATAATACTAGGTCCATCCAGAAAGTAAACTCCCTAATGCTATAAAAACTACGCTGGAATAATAACAGAATATATCTTTTTTTTTCATCTCAAAACTACGTTCTGTCGTGCAAATCACATTTACACTTGGGCAATCGTTTTTAAAATGACTAAAGTGTCAAATGCAATACGAACTGTGGATATGTAACTATTGTAGTTCCATCCTACAGTCACTTCGTTTCCGGATGTATTTAGTAATAATTTAAGCGTCCCCATTAAGAAAAAAACATCATTTAATAATAAAAATTGAAAAATTATTTAATTAAATGAACAACTTCTCTTTCTGCTGAATTTGCTCCTTCTGGTTTTCAACATTTTAGATATAATTGATCGCGGGAGTGTGCTAATTTACACGATCACATTTGAAATAATACGATGCGCTGATTGAATTGACATGAAACTTTGCTGCAAAAATTAAAATAATTTTTTCGTTCTGAATGCACCGATTTCACTAACTTATCCAAACTCAATATGAACTGTCATTCGCTCGTGAAAATCACCTTCTAAATTTCACTTGATGCAATTATAAAGGTATTTTTAATTAGCAATTTTTGAACTTATGAGGGTAAAAAGAAACTTAGCATTTCCACCAAAAAGATTTAATATTTCACGACCATGGTTTCGATGCTGTGCATCATCACCAGGTGAATTTTTGAGCTGTTTTTGGTAGCGCCAACATTTTAATTCAATGTTATTCGCAACCTACCAAAGTTAACAATGTAGTCCATCAATCGTCGCATTAATTAAAGTTACGTTAAAATAGTTGTATATAGTCATTTTATTTATCAGTTCATGGATTTATTTAAAATTACACGCAGTGTTTATTGATACGCAAGAGTAATACAGATTAAACTAGCAGGTAAATAAGTGAAATTCTTTTTAATAATAGGGACATACACTTTTGCAATTTTCCATTTGATAAAGATTTATTTTGCAATAGTTTCGACGTACTGCATCATTGTCAACTGAAAATTTCAATTTTCAGAATCTAATATACATATGAAACATACGAGGTGGGGAAACTGTGTGTCTCCACGTGTTGCGTGGGATTGTGGGAGAGAGTTGGGTGAAAAAACCGAAGTTATTGAGGATTTTAGGAATTCCCCCCCCCCCCCCGCTATCCTTAATAATTTCGGTTTTTCCACTCAACTCAGTCCCGCAACCCCACACAACGCGTGGAGACTTCCAATTTACCCACCTCGTATGTTTCATACATACGAGGGCTGTTTAGAAAATAACTTCCGTTATACCATTAAAAAATGCTATGGAACGGATACGGGAAATTCCTCTTTTTCATCTCAAAACTACATATCTCTACAGATTTATGCATATTTGCCAAACAGATTTAAACATTCGTCGTATCTATGAACTAGTTTTCAAATTCCTTCAGCATAAAATTCTGCCGTCTGAGATCGCAGCCAACCGATGACGGCATCTTGAAGTTCCTCGTTGAGACGAACACAAAACATGTAGTAGCCTAACTTTTCCATTGTGTTTTCATGCAACGGAGAAGTAGAACTCTGTGAAAAAATATTCCAAAGATTTAAGTCATCGTAAAACGCCGGATTTTACGAATTAACGCCAAATGATTCACTTACATGTTTCAAATAATTCACCTATACCTCCAGTCTGCTCCCCCTAATTCTGCAATATTTCATTAATTTAGGTTCGCTATATGGGATTTAAGGCATTCTAAAAATGCCAAAAACACTCAAAAACATCATGATTTTATTTTGTTACTTTATGCATAGTAGCTTATCACTGTATTGGCATCATAAAGTTCCCTGAAGACAAACTGATCTTCGCACTGTGGATATGCACTGTTTTGTGACCAAGTAGTGATGATATTTAGAAATAAACTGCTTCTGAAATTTAACATCTCATCCCATAACCCTCACATACAGCTGCTTTTCACTTTTTATGGGCCAGGGATCAGAAATGAACGAGATAAATCTTCTTACCATACTCCCTCCTCATCAATACTGCGTATGAGTTCAAACAACCTCATCTTCGTATTTTCTCCTAAACTCCTACTTAATATTGCGGGGAAATGCCTTTACGTCTACTACTTTGCTCGACTTCATCTCCCTGAGTACTCTTTCTATCTCGCTATACGGTATTCCTGGACCGTCATTTATATCGCAGTTCCTTTATAATAACTAAACTGGTCATTTCTAACGTCTTTGCCATTAATCTCTTGTAGCGCTCTTTTCAGTATTGCCTGCCCTGCTTTGTCTATTTTCAAGTTTCCCCTTCCATCCCTCGACTCTCTCTGTGGGGGGGGCCCTCCCGCTACCGGTAGTGTTGGGTCACATTCCTTACCTGTGTCTTTAGGTGGAGGAGACCGTTGTATGTTGCATGACCATGTGGTAGTGGAACTCGCCTTCTTACTTATCAAATTCTAGCTTGTACGTTATTGGATAAAGTTCTCACTGCATCATAAGGTGCAATTATTTGTTCGATGATAGTATATGTATTTGTATGCGTGTAAGTTGAAAGGGTTTATGCAAGAATTCATGTATACGCCACGGTGGGTATAGGTTTGCGTGGATGTGTTGATTTTGCATGTGTCTCTGTTCTCTTTTACGGGTGCTGACCTAACACCCCCCACCACACGCCCTTGCGGCGGCTTGCTCTTCTATCTATTTTTTCCATTGTTCTTGAATCTCTTCTGGCTCTATTCATAACCTACATGCCATCCCTAATAGCAGGTTTAGGTCTTCCCTTACTACATTCTCGCAATTTTCTTTACGCCCATCCAAAACCTACCCAAAATGGCAGACTACCATTGAAATTAATAATATGTCTTATTTTATAATCAGTATAGCTTCACCCTTTTTAAATCTTGACAATTTTCTTCTCCTTTTCATATAGCACTTCTACTTTTTATGGTACATGAAATGTCTCCCCATCCTCGCATAGATTTTTTCACCTCATTTCCTTGGCCATATTAGTTTCTCAACTGATTTTATTTGTTAGCTCTCAGATCATTCTTCTCCCAATTTTTCTTATTTTATTCAATATTATTCTCTTGGACATCACTTCAGTTGATCCACGACTCTTTGATTTCTTTATATTCAGATTCTTTTTTGCTTTATCTATCCCATTCTTAAGCTTCACCCACCATTCTGCAAACGTTTTCATTCGTCTATCCTCTTTCAGATAATTAATAAGTTTTTTTGAAACGCCTTCACTTTTACTGCAGTTAAAATTTCCAGATTTCAGTTCGATACTCTACTGCACCTCCTGATCTCTTGTATTTTTCAATTGCATTTCATGATAGCAAAATTATGGTCAGAGACTATATCTACACTCGAGAAGCTGTGTGAACTAATGGTACTGTTTCTGAATCTATGCCAAGCCATAATACAATATAACTGGTATCTATCTTGAATAAATGAAATGACTCCAAGAGCCGTAAACATTTTATTTTTCTGAAGATAGGGAACAATTAATAAAAACAAAGCACAAATAAAGTTAGTTGGCTAACGCAAAAGTCAGAGAATGGGGTATGGGTAAAAAAAGGAAAGGGGTGAGAAAGGTGAATAGGAATGCGCGTATTTCGGCCACAAAGTAGCCCTCTTCAGCTTACTGAAGGTAAAACGTCATTACAGTACAAGTTGAAGAGAAACGGGTTAAGGGTATCCGAAGAATTACCTAATTTTCCTCAGGTCGTTCTCACTTCAACTTGTGTTGACGTGACGATTCACCTTCAGTACGCTGAAGAGGGCTACTTTGTGGCCGAAATACGCGCATTCCTATTCACCTTTCTCATCCTTTTCCTTTTTTTACCCTTACCCCATCCTCTGACTTTTGGCGTTAGCCAACTAACCTCATTTGTGCTTTGTTTTTTTGTTATTTTCTTACCTTCAGAAAGGTAAACTGTTTACGGCTATTGGAGTCATTTCATTTATTCAATACTGCTAGCCGTAAGAGCTTAATTCAATCAATATAACTGGTATTTATCTCAATGCAACAATTTCAGAGTGTAAAAATCATTCGCCTTGACTGGGATTCGAACCCAGATCCCTCAATATCCGGTCGAGTGCTTTAGCCACTTAAGCTACCGAGGCGTCCTCTTAAACTCTGAAATTTTGGGGCTTTTAAAGGAACAAGATGTTGTGACGAAATACCGTACATACAATGTCACAGGCATTCGTAGTCGTGCGCGAGGCGCCACAGTCCACGAGGTTAAAGCCAACTTTAAACACTTATGGTGTTTTCACTTTGACAAATTCCAAAGAAACTGCGGGAGATGCCTCAACAGTAACTTTTAACGGAGTCATCCGCTAATGTGCATTTCAATGCAACAATTTCAGAGTGTAAAAATTGAGGGATATGGGTTCGAATCCCAGTCAAGGCGAATGATTTTTACACTCTGAAATTGTTGCATTGAAATGCACATCGGATGACTCCGTTAAAAGTTACTGTTGCGGCATCTCCCGCAGTTTCTTTGGAATTTGGTATTTATCTGTTTCTCCTGACATCTTGCATGTCCAACAACGTCTCTAATGACGTTTGAACCAGATGTTAGTAATCGTCGAACCCGTTCTTCTGTAGAACTCATATCTGTGGTGATTTCTATTCTCATTCACTCTGTATTCCTAAGTCCTTCACTCCTACCTCTCTCCCTCACATGAATTTGCCTAATAATGCGTACCAATTACCCCTTGCTATTAGTAACTTTTTTCTGGCACGCTCCGAATTGTATTTTTTATTTACCTGAAAGCTGTCTATTACTTCCTACCTGTCACTGCTTGCTGGAGATACACCTGGATTACCACTATATTGACCAATATATATATATATATATATATATATATATATATATATATATATATATATATATATATATATATATAGATATATATATATACACATGTATAATATATATAAATATAATATATATGCATATTTTTTTTAAGGTAATCTACCGGTTAAGGTAGGTTTTTGGATGGACACAAATACCAAACAAATATTTTTTTATTCCTAACAAAACACAAAATCCATCACCCTACTCTATATCAGGTCCCTCTTCATCTCTGAGTACTTTCTTCCTCCCTTCATCCCGTCCAACATCCCTATCCTGTTCCTTCCCTTTCCTCTTCTGCCCAACATTCTACCCTCTATCACAGTCTTCAACATCCCACTGCCGGTCAACACCCCCTTCATCCACTTTTCCTACCACCATAGGATTGCTCCCAACAAACCCCTCTCTTCGCCCACCATACCAAGTACTTCCTCATTTGTTTTCTTCTCTGTCCATTTCACCTTCTCCATTCTTCTCCACGCCCACATTTCAAAAGCCTCCAATCTACGTCTATCCTCCTGCTTCAATGACCACGTTTCCGCACCGTACATAGCTACGCTCCATATCAAAGTTTTCACGAGTCTTTTCTTAACATCCTTACTCAAAGTCCCTGTCGTCAACTCCCTCCTCCTTGTGAAAGCCTCTTTACCTAGCGCAATTCTTCTCCTTACGTCCCTACTACTTTGACCGTGTTGGTCCAAAACACTACCGAGATACGTAAACTGTTCTACCAGCTCTAGCTTTTGCCCTCCTATTTTAATGTAAAGCTTGGCCTTTTTCTTTCTAGAAAATCGCATAACCTTTGTTTTATTAATATTGATTCTCATCCCATACCTGTCGCACTGAATTTCCAATTCACTCAGCAATGCTTGCAGCCCCTTGGCTGACTGACAAACTAAAGCTTGGTCATCAGCAAACCTAACTGATTTTACGAATCCCCCGCCCATTTTCATTCCTATCTCGAGTTCTTCCCATGCCTTTTTGATCATATCCTCTGCATACAGGTTGAACAGCAACGGTGATAATGGGCAACCCTGCCTTACACCCCTTCCTAACACTGCCCATCCTGACTCCCCGTTTCCCACCCGCACCTGAGCAGTCTGAGACATGTACAGGTTGCGGATTAGCCTCCTTTCCCTCCAATCTATTCCTATTTTATGCAATATACTCATTAGTTTTTCCCAATTCACTCTATCTAACGCTTTTTCGAAATCTACGAAACAGGCAAATACCTCCTGGTTGTGTTCTATATTTCTCTCGATTAATAATTTCATTACTGCAATGGCATCACGCGTACCTCTCCCCTTCCTAAACCCAAACTGATCATCCCCTAAGTAATCATTTGCCCTACTCTCTATCCTTTTATGATCCTGAGAACAACTTTAGCTGCGTGGGATATCAAACTAATTGTCCTGTAGTCCTCACATGACGTGGCCTTTACCTTTTTCGGAATAGGAACTAAAACTGATCTCACAAAGGCCAGATTCCCTCCTCATAAATACTACGGATCAGCCCATATAGCCTCTTCTTCCCACTTTTTCCTAAGCATTTTAAAAGTTCCACGGGAATGTTGTCTACCCCCACGGCCTTATTTAGTTTCATCTCCCTTAATGCCCTTTCTATCCCATTGTCTAGTATGCCTGGACCTAAGCTATCTTCCTCTACGTCAGGTTCCTTTTCTATGTCTAACTTTGTTGGTCTAAGCTCTTTACTATACAGTTCTTCTATATATTCCTTCCATCTCTCTTGGATCTTTCCTGCGTCAACTATTACCTTACCCGCCTTATCTCTAAACTGTTAGCATGGATCTCCCTTTCTTTCTTCCCGATTAAGATTTAACTTTGCTGTACAGCGCACCGATTTCACCCTTCCTCTGCAGACTTTCCATATCCTCGCAATGCGTCTTCCACCATGCTTGTTTTGCTTTATTTGTTGCCCGCCTCAATTTATTGTTTAGTTCTTTGTACTTCATTTTGCCTAATTCTGTATTTACATTCTTCCATTTTCGCCGCTCATCCATCTTTGTAATCATCTCATCCGTGATCCACGGTTTCCTAGTCCTTTTAGCGTTAACGGTTCCAATAGTGTCTTTTGCGGCTTAGACAACCCTTTCTTGATACTTTCCCATTTTTCTTCGATGGTACTTAGCTCTTTACCATCCTCCATGATTTCCTCTACCGCCTGTTTGTATTCCTTCCTTTTCAAACCATTTAATGCTTCTACATTCCATTTTCTGACTCGCCGCCCCTGCCTTATCTTTTTGAAAAGTACGCTACATTTCATAACAACTAAATTGAGGTCTGAGTCCGCATCCGCTCCCGGGAAACTGTGCGAATTTATCACACTGTTCCTAAACCTGTGTCTAACCAGGATATAATCTAGCTGATATCTTCCTGAGTCACCTGGCATTTTCCATTTATACCTGCGTCTTTTGTGGTGTCTAAACCAAGTGTTGGTGCCCTAAGCCCTGTCTCCTGCAGAACTCAACTGCTTTCTCCCCGCGGTCATTCCTCGTGCCTAAACCGTAGTCCCCCACCTCATCACCATCTCTTCCTTCGCCTACCGTCGCATTCCAATCCCCCATCACTATCAAATGTTTCCATGCAGGAACACACGCGATCATGTCCTCTAACTGATCGTATATCCTATCGACCTCTTCTTCCTTATGGTTGCTCGGTGGCATGTATACCTGAATAATAACTATGTTCGTCGGTTCTGCTTTTATCTCCAATAGTAGTATTCTATCCGTTACCTGCTCTATGTTGACTTCGCTTCTTCCTACCTCTTCATTTAATACTATGGCAACCCCTCGTTGGCTCTCGTCCCCACCGCTGTATATTATTCTATACTTATCACTCCAGTAATCCCCGCAATCTTTCCATCTCACCTCGCATAGACCTAAAATATCTATATTTCCCCTTTCCATCTCTCGCTTAATATTCTCCAGTTTCCCTGTCCTCATCATTGTCCTAACATTCCACGTTCCTATTCTAACTAATTTGGTCTTCTTCTCCTGCGTCTTCTGTCCTGCTGATGCTGGTTTTCCCTTGCAAGGGTTTCGTGGGATGACGACCGCGGAAGCCTTGCCTCCCCCGCTGCCGGGCACGACACACGGCCAATTGGGCCGAGCCCCGTGGTTGCCAGGACTCAAAATATCTCTATTGTCCATCATATTTTTCTTGGGAATGATAATTGAGGTGGTTTCCCGTTGTCTTTCTCAATAGTGTTTTTAACGTGACACCATCACTTACTGGCCGCCCCACTGGGGTCAGACGCCATTGCAGCCGCCTCACTGAGGAACAGACGCTGCGTGGACTACCTTTCGTCTGGCTCCTAACCTTCGACCTATCTGGCATGGGTGACCCTACCAGGAGCAAGTTTTATTACTCCCGCCAGCACAGCTCTAGGGGTCATCGGAACGCACAAGCCCTTCCACCACGTCAAGGTTGTAGTCCGGGGAGGGATATATGCATATATATATAATATATACATGTATAATATTATATATATATATACATGCGTGTGTGAGTGTATAGTGTATCCAGGGTATTTTATCTCTAGAAATAGAGATCTAACACACCTGATTTATATTCACTACCCTAATACCCAGTTTCGTAATCAGAACAAAGGCCATCCGCATTGACTCTCCTATCTTTCACTAAAGTTACTCAGTTGTTAGGTATCAATCCAGTCATTCTTGCTGTCTCCACATCTCACCTAACACACTTAATATAACTTTACGTTATTTTTCCATTTCTTTATCAATGGTTTCTAGCTTTGTCGTCCTCATCATCGTTCTGATTTCCATGTCCCTCTCCTTACCGTTGCAGTTCTTTTATATACCCTCTTTACTGTTTTACTGCTCTTTCCTTTGCTTTCAGCTGCAAGGATATCGTCTGATGACGGCTGTGGAGGAATGGCCTCTCCTGCTGCAAAGCACGAAATTTCTATTCAGTAGGTCGAGTCCCTTCGTTACCAGGATTCATTTTTTTGTGCTGCCAGATTAAATTTTCTCTTTCATCAAACATTTACAATGGACATTTTAATTGGGTTCCTTTATTCCTGCCTTCGTCAATAGTTTTTTTACGTGCCCTTGCACTGTAATGGCCGTGCCACAAGGGTCAGATGCCTCATCAAGAGGCCAGATCTTTTGCGGACTTTCGTCGTGCTCTGTACCTGGGACTACCCTTACCTAGATATCAATTGTAATGCCAGGAGAGTGATGATTCCGTTCTGAATCAAGGTCGTTCAATTCTTTAGTAATCTTTGGCCCTGCTCTCCATCCTCTTGTTGATAATTCTGGGAAAAACTTTCACTGCGTGCGAAATCAAGCTTATTGTTCTGTAGTCTCCCCATTTGGCTGATTTTCACTTCTTTTGGAATAGGAACTAACTCTGATCTGACGGAGTCTTTTGGCCAGATTCCTTCCTCATAAATGCTACGAATTGGTCCATAAAAACTGTTCCTTCAACGTTTTTCTGATCCCTTAAGCACTACCTTGGGAGTGTTGTGTACCCTAATGACCTTATTTGATTTTTTTCCCTGAATAGTTTTTCTGCGTTGCCATCAAGTATTCCCGGACCTAAGCTATAATCTACGTCATATTATCTACTCTATGTCTATGATTGTTTGGCTAATATTGTAACTATATAGCATTATATATAATTATTTGGAAATATATATTAATTTTTATACGTAATATAACATTTAATGTAGGATTTGGAAGGACACAAGTTACAAAAAGGTACAACGACGATTTCCTTGTCTCTCTTAAGAAGACGTAACCTAATATCCACACTACAGTAAGCCCCTCTTCATTTTCCGCATATTTCCTTCCTCCCTTCATCCCGTCCAACATTCATATCCTGTTCCTTCCCTTCCCTCGTTTGCCTAGAATTCTCCCCTCTATTACAGCCTTCAACATCCCGCTGTCGGTCAATACCCCCTTCATCCACTTTTCCTGCCTCCATTGGATTGCTCCCAACAAACCCCTCTCTTCGCCTACCATACCAAGTACTTCCTCATTTGTTTTCTTCTCTGTCCATTTCACTATTTCCATTCTTCTCCACGCCCACATTTCAAAAGCCTCAAGTCTAAGTCCATACTCCTGCTTCAATGACCACGTTTCCGCGCCGTACATCCATATCAAAGTTTTTACGAGTCTTTTCTTAACATCCTTACTCAAAGTCCCTGTCGTCACCTCCCTCCTCCTTGTGAAAGCCTCTTTACCTAGCGCAATTCTTCTCCTTACGTCCTTACTTATTTGACCTTGTTGGTCCAAAACACTTCCGAAATGCGTAAACTATTCCACCTGCTCAATTTTATGAACTCCTATTTTTATATTCGACTTATTAATTATTATATTTCTCTCTCTCTAAAACTTCACAACTTTTTTTTTAATATTTATTCCAATTCCATATTTATTGCACTGACCTTCCAATACACTCAGCAGAGTGTGCAACCCTTAGCTACCTGACTGACGCTTGGTTGTCCACAAATTTAACTGATTTTATGTGTCCTCCAATGACTTTTAGTCCTGTCTTCATTTCTTCCCATGCCTCGTTCACCATTTCCTTCACATATATTTTGAAAAGCCCGCATGATAATGGATATCCCTGCCTCACACCTCTTCCTAACACTGCCCATCCGAACTCTCCATCCGTCAATCCCACTTGAGCTGTCTGTGACCTGTCTAGGTTGCGAATTAGCCCAATGTCCCTTCAATTTATTCCTATTTTCTGCATTATATTGTCATTATTTCTACCCAATTTATTCAATCAAACGCCTTTTCGAAACAGACAAATACTACGTCCCATTTTGTATTCTATGATGGGTGGATTATCTTTTCCTTAACTTTGCCAAATTTTTATCGGACATCATAATCGAGGCGAGGAAGGCTAACCTTATTGAAAATCGGTTAATCTGTACTTACACATATGCCACGCCATAAATTATTGTTGACCTATTTCGTCCTATTGAGTTATTTTCTTAAATTTCATGAAGACATTGATACCCTTTACTCCGTATTTTTCTTTATTATGCTTCCCGAAATGACACTCAATTCTAATCTTTAGAATTACTTCGTATTGGTCCTTGGTGGTATCATTTTAAAATCTGGATCTAAGATTATTTTTTGGTAAAAATCGGGCCATTATGAATTGTTGTGTAGTAAACAAAAAGCATAACATCTGAATCTCTCTAATTTTATTGACGTAATCTCTCCTACCGTAGTACGATGGGGATAATAATACATTTTAAAAATCATCGAAAAAGAGGCATCCTTCCAATTTATGCAGGAGATTTAATTTAGAATATAACATTCGCTCCGTGAATGATTCCCAGCGCAGCTCCTCTAATATTTTGAATACGCTACTAATTTTATCATAACAACGCTTTACAAATATAGCTCCTCTGCGCTGCACGCGATCCAATTCGGCAATCAATCAAACTTCGTGAGGATCCCATTTACAAGCAGCATATTCCAAATGAGGCCTAAGAATGATTTTGACGGTACCAGTGATGCAATGTGCGAGGAATCTTTAGGGAGAAGTTGAACGTGGCAGCGTGAAATATAGAGGAGTTTGAATTAGTATTGGAGCTAGATATAGCGCAATGTACAGGTAGGTAGAGCAGTTAGCTTTGTGAAAAGATGTTATAAAAAACGTAGCAATTCTTCCAATGGTGTCACAACACTATTGGAAGAATTAGGATAGAAGCTTCTAGTTGGCCGTAGGCTGAATTGCAGATGAAATATGCTGCGTAAATTTGAAACATGTCTATTACCTGAGGATGTTATATACATATATATATATATATATATATATATATATATATATATATATATATATGTATGTATATATTACAGGCCCCGATTTACTATGGTAGATCAGAACGAAAGCCGAATAGTGTAATCACGTATAAAAATCATGGATATAGTTAATAGAAAGGATAGATTTCAAACGTTTTATTCCTCGTACCATTATAGATCGAAATATAATTGCCGGCGAGAGAGGGATGATTAGTATTGGTAGTGTATATATTTTTTCGATATCTTGAATACATTTTAAATAGACCCACCTTAAAAGCATTGTTTCTGCTTGATTTGAATGTATCCAATTACTGAATATTCTTGTCTCCAAGTGCCTTCTTTCGTGTGATTAACTTTGTTCGTGAATATGGTTGAACTGATATCTGTTTAGAGATATCAGTTATTGTTCATGAATGGCTAGTGACTTATCACCCCCGCCACACGTCCTTGCAGCGTATTACTGAGTATTATGTAGATGTAGAGATATCATCTCGGGATAAATTCAACACTGAGAATGAACAATGCCACAAAAGACAACTTGTACTTTTATGCAAGTGGTGTTAAAATGCATATGCGATAATAAAATGAGACAAGTGTTTCGAAACTTGTTTAATAGCTTAATAATTGCGAACATTATTTGGAAAATCAGTTTTATTTCAGACTCTTGGACATAAGGAAAAGAAGAGCCCGAAGAAGAGTGCAGAGCATTATGCCCTCTACTTTGCCACCTCTTATCTGATATGCTCATCCGGATAACGGATTAATCAAATAAATTTTATTTCTATAAAATAATACTCTGACTTTAACTTTTCTTTATCTGAATGACTTAAATGACATTTCATGGGTGTTTTCTTGCGTGTGTTTTTACTAGGTGAGCAATGCCACCCTCTCCCTAGCTTTTACCGCAAACCTCATTCTTTGCTTAGACTTTCCTTATTTTATTTTTCTCTTTCTTCACTGTCATTTACTTTGAGTATGTGTGTATGTGTAGGTGTATCCTTAATTTATATACATATGCATATATATGAATGTATGGGTGCATATGTGAGTAATTATACAAGTATTTGTATATATACATACATATATATATATATATATGTAAAGTAATTAAATTTGTATACATATATATATATATATATATATATATATATATATATATACAAATTTAATAACTTCTCTATCTTCCGATGCACACGGAGCAGAATTCCGTCGAAATGATCAAGAAATAACGTGTGATTGATCTTTTAATGTGTTTCTATATTGTTTGTTGCTGTCCAATTTATTATTCAGCACTTCCGTGTTACGTCGACGAAATCATCTATATATATATATATATATATATATATATATATATATATATATACACATATTTATATATATTCCTTTTCTTTTTTATGTGCAAATCTGTGCATGATAAATTTGTGTCTGTCTATATGTATTTATGTGTACGTAAGAATGTAAGTATAAGTTTAACGCCTAATATAATATGTGTGCGACGATGGGTTTAATGGAAGAAGGGAACATTAGGTCTCAATCTCGCCCAAATAAAGACCTCTATCTATCTACCTATTTATCTATGACTTTAATTTCTAGCCCAGGATCATTTACCATCACGAAAATGTCGTAAAACGGCATGCAATTTTCGCCATGTTGCGAAAAGATACAATTAGTGTGTAAGCTGCATTTTTTGACCGTGAAAATTGCCGTCTTTAGCATTGCCTGTGGGTGGTAATTGGTGGATTTCTGTTAAAACGTGCGCACCGGTCGTTGACACTCAAACACTGGGATACGGGCATCTCGCCGATCCCGTATCCCTCTCGATTGCCCAGTCTTCCAGGTGAGCAGTGACTCTCGAAAGGGTATACGCCCATATCTCCCTCGCACAGGTGCCGTGGCTAAAAAGAGGTGTGAGACAAGTTTGTCCCCAAATCCCCCACCTATTTAATTCATTCAACGAGGAAAAAATTACAAAACTAAAAGAAAGGGCCAAAGGTATTTAAGGAAATGGAAGAAAAATTCACAGTATCAGCTTTGCTGATGATATAGAAATAATTGCAGGCTCTGAAAGGTCTTGAATAAGATGCTAAAAATACTATCCGGAGACCTAGAAGATTTAAAATTGAAAATAAGCAAGAAGTAGACCAAGATTTCAATAAAAGCAAGAAAAGAAATTGTCAAAACTGACATAAAAATAGGCAACACCACTTTGGATCAGGTCGAAAATGTTTGCTACCTGGAGAGTTTTATTAAAAACACATATGAGACTGAGATTAAGAGCCTTGGAATTGAAAAGGTTGTAACACTGTGATTCCACAGAAAATTTATTACGATGCCATCCGGGTTTCAACATTCAACGTCAATTCGGGGTATCTTCAGGCATCAACTGTATCTTCAGGTTCATTCATCTTTCGACGTTGAACGTCGAATCCCTGGTCGCATCATGATACATTTTCTGTGGAATCACAAAGATACTATTTTTTCATTTCCAATATGAATCGATTCCATAAAGTTTCGTCAGAAACTATCCATTATAAGAATAGCCTTGGTAAAACAAGCGTTTCAAAACAAAAAGAATTTTACTAGTCAATAGCCATGTAAGCGTAGAAACTAGGAAAAAGTTCATCAAAATGTTACTTCGGAGTGTACAATATTATTATATGGATATTTGAGACGTGGGCAGTCAGGAAAGCGGAAAGAAAATAAAAAGCTTGAGGCAATGGAAATGTGGGCTTGGAGGAAACTAAAATACAGGCTGGGTAGAAAGAACAAGTTCTAAAAAAGTGTAAACAGAAGTGAAAGAAAAGAGATCGCTCTTAAGAACAATAGGAAAAAGAAGATCAAAATTAATCGAACATTTTCTAAGACATAATCAATTCCTTTTGGACATATAGGATGGAAAAGTTACAGGGAAGAAACCAAGAGGACGCATAGCGCTGCTTTCTTCAAGAGCATGGAGCAGGTGATAGACTTAAATCATGCATGTGTGTTAGCCTCGAGGAAGCAGCGGTGAATAGAAAGAGGTGTAGCTATCGTAAAAGAGCACTGTCTTTAGTTTGATGATGACTTTTTATCACTTCAATCTCCCTTCCATTGTCACACCTGTCGCATGTCCTTCACCTTCCGAGATTCTTCTATGTATGTGTGGTCTTTCCAGTTCTTTCATCGTTTCTCCTCGGCAGTTTCTTCTCATTCTATATTCAATTAATCTATTAGATATCTGACATTCTCCCAAAAAATCAACATCTCGAAGGCTTTAATTTTTTCCCACCTTCTTGAGTGGGGCCCACGTTTCACAGCCATATACAAGGTTTGTATAATAAGCATCGGTAACAATTTTTTCCTACTGTGTGCGTGAAGTGTTGAATTCAGACCGTTTTTAAGTGTGCGTATGGTCGCAGACCATATTGCCATTGATAAGATGACAGTGCACACACCATTATCACTGAAAAATCGGCGATGCAAAAGATCTGTACGAGCTAAACTCGTCTCGAAGGTCTTGACGGTTGATCAAGAGCAGAGCCGGGGGTTTACTTACGAAGACCTTCTGCAACGGTTTCGCGACGATTCCCCAACCCCTTTACAGTCCCGACTTGGCCCCAGCAGTCTATTTCCTATTCCTAAAGGTGAAATCCTACCTCAAAAGGACACCACTATGGGACCCTAAGTGCCGTCAAAGAAGCTGGCATGCGTACCCTTAAGGACCTCCCGGAACCCGCCTACCAAGGAGCCTTCGGGTTATGAAAAAGCCGCTGGTTAAAGTATGTCGACGCTCAAGTGATGTAATTTTAAGAATTTTGAGAGGTATTGTAGAAATATTTGAAATAAATCTATTTTTAAGAAACTTTTCCCGATAGTTTTTATACAAATCATGTATTAGAACACACCTCAGATCAAGCTCGAATCATCCTTTTTCTTACATCAATGTCGATGTTAATACTACACGCTCTCATCTTCCTGCTGAATCCATTCTTAGTTATTCCCATTACTACTTTCCTTTGCTTTCGCCTTGAGGAATCAATTTTTGCATCCCTACTCCGATATTTACACCACTCCACCTATATCTGTATTTCACAGCGTTTACAGACCTTTCAATCATGTCAGACTCTGTTATTCTGTTTTTTCCGAGAATGATAAATCAGTCAATAGTGCCGGCCCGAAAACATCGTTGGAAACTATTTCAGATAGACAATACTTTAACATTGCACCTGCAGATATGTAATTCCATCAAATTTACGCAAGTAAAATGGTTTTTCATCAAAGAAAGCCACGAGATGATAGTTAAATCCTTGACGTTGAAGCAATGATAATAATGCCATTACCTGTAGGAATTTCTATTTTCGTCATTCACAACTAATGTTCATTTCAGAAATGTAGTCATCCTCATTGATATGATTTAATATTTCTTTTCCTTAACATGATGGACACACGGAGTGCTGAATTCCAGAAATAGTTGCGGTAAATGTTTGGTGTTCAAGTGATTGCAGGGTACACGTCACCTGAGAATATATCTTTTGGGTCAAAATCTTATTATGGTCTTATCTTATTATACAGGGCTGACATTTTTCGATAATCCTTCCTCTGTGTTCAATTCATGTAGTTGCCTGCATCATCCGTGCGATACATTTTCTTTATTTTCAATAATATTCGTCCGGAAGGACTGATACGATGCTATTCATTGGAGTTGGCATTTTGGATGAAACTTAATATTTAGACAAGGATGAAATAATATAACTCTTTGATTCCATGGTAAAGTACTATTTTTATAATAGTAGACCCTCTGACGTTTCCACGTTCAACTTCATCTCCAAGTAACGATTCTAATAGACATCAATCTATAAATATATGCGTTGCACTCAGGTGGGGGGGGCAGGGAGGCATTGCTTGGTGGTGGGCCAGTGAGCCAATCCGTTTTGAAGGGCGGGGTAGGCCCCTATAGGAAGCCGTCTTGTCCAAAGGTGAAGGAATATGGGGATAAGCTGTTGATTGATAATTATACAAGTCCTGTATGAAACCTTTTACATATCTCGGTGGCCAAAGGAAGTTGGGTGGAGGGGAAGTGGTGGGAATCGTCCCATCAGGAGCACAGCTGTTGAGGAGTGGGACGTGCACCTAAGGTCTTTGACAATATTCTTCTTGTAAATCCGGGTCTCGTCTAAATAAAATAGTGAGGATTCGCAAAGTTACAGTTTTAAATTCTAATGTGAATCGATTCAATGGATTTCACGTCTGAAATTATATATTAATATCCAGACAGTATTTCACATCAGTAATGCCTTTTTGACTCAAAACCTCGCAGAAGCACAATTTATTATGCGATATATGCAAGGTCTGTCCCAAAAGTAGTAGGATTTAGTCAAATTATAAAATTTTGCCTTAATTGATACATTCACTCTTAGAAGTAGCACCTTGTGCGTCCATACATCGCTGCCACCGGGTTTTCGTCGCCTCTTACGCCTTCTGTAAAGCGTAACTACTGTTTCTAGTCTTTTTCCATCGATGAAAAAGAAATATCATTAATCAAGGGATTGTTTAGTCAGGCAGGAGACTTCAACGCTCGTAAAATAATTGAAGGGTGCAATCCATAATTGGCCGGAGGCTTTTTGCGTTAGATTGATGATCAACGAAATAAATGATCGATTATTATGGAAAGAACCCGAAATGCACTTTGTCCCAACTTATTCAAAATTACTCATTAAATCCCTCTTCACAGCGTCTGTGAAATAGCAAAAAGGGTAGAACCATCGTTGGCCGACTACTGGCCTCCGAGTTGATGTCGGCCCTACGGCCACATCTCACGCTGGCCCTCCTTCTCCGCTCTAAGTCCCTACTATCATAGCTTTGGTTTTCTGCCGTTTCTGTAGCTATTTTTGACTCGAATTAATTATGATATTTTATAAAATTTCTTGCTACCAATCCATATGTACTCTTATAAATGTCGTACCTGAAAAATCGAAAATCATCCATAAATTAGTTATAGAATAAATGAATTATCATCCAATGAATGTGATCACCTAATAAAATAACTTATAAACAGAAATCATGATAATCACTGGATAATTTATGCAATCATGGACCAAAGAGGCTCGCGGCAAATGCCTTTTAAAGTAAATATTTTTAAGAAGGAGATAGGCACATGTTGTTATTTCTGAATCCTGCATTCACAACTAATAACTCCATCTACCCATTATACAAGAAAATATTGATGAATATAACTGAATAAGGAACAAGAAGCATTGTGGGATAGCTAAATTAGGTTGAATACCGAGTTAACTCCAAGATAGTTTAACAAGATTGATAATTTTTAAAAAGCCATTAAAAATCCCCAACTCTTGATAAATCTTCGAGTAACCATTGGCGTATGTAGCACTAATCTTTTTAAAGATAAGCATTGCCTTTCACGGTATGTAACCCCCGAAATTAAAATAAAATGAAAAAAGTGTATAAGCATGATCGGGAATGCTTCTTTTTACTAACACTACCTGCAGTGCTTTCTGATTGCGCGCGGGTGAATAAACTCCGTATCGCGATCGATCAGAAAAGATGTCAACATCTGTTAAATAGTTCATTTCCTGAGTAATAGAAAAAATATGAAAACAAAAAAATGACGTAGTGTAAGAATGTTAAGAAGAGATTATTGAATACTATGGAGCGTGAATGGCTTGGAAATATAGCCATTGAAGGAAGTTGATGGGCGTATATTGAAGGCTTTTAAAATGTGGGTGTGGAGACGGATTGAAATAGTGAAGTGGACAGAAAGTAAAACAAAAAAATAGTACTTTGCACTGGATCATAGAGTAGTGCATCTAGAGCATTGCGATTGACAAAGGAATGTTGAACACTGCAATAGATGGGGCAACGTCAGGTAAACGAGGAAGGAAATGAAAAGGATAGGCATGTGTGATGGAATAAAGGGAAATAGAATGTATGCGGCATTGAAGTAGGGTATATGTATAAGGAGACAGATAAATTGGATGCAAAGCATACTGATTGGCAGGGAGGTGTTGAAGACAGTGACGGAGAAGGTTAGGCAAACGAGGAAGGGGCAGAATGTTGGATGTTGGACGGAAAGAATGGAGGAAGGAACTATAGGGAGATGGAAAGTATGATGTTGGGTTGTGTTTTGTTAGGAGAGACCAGATGGTTATCAGATAATTTTGTCCATCCAAAAACCTACATTAAACGGTAAATTACCTATAGCAGTTATTGTTTTGTGTGATTTCAGGTTATATATTGATAGGCAAGGCTAGGCAATTAAGTCTATGTCCACCCAAAAACCTTCTATAAACTTTAGCCTGCCTAATAATCATAATATTTGGTTAACATGAAATATTTTCCTTGGTCCCCAATGTCTGAGTCAACTGATTTTAATGCATTTGTCTTAATTTACTGGCGGGGTTTGAAGTAATTGATGACAGGGAAGATATAAAAGTAGTTCCAAAAATTTAAATAATATTTTTTGTACTTTAAACGCTATGATAAACTACAGCTAAGGGTTAGATAAAATTTTTAGAATCATAATTATGGATTTATTTATAATATCAGAAACTGAATTTTTAATGCATTCCATTCCTTAGGTACAAATCCACTCTCTTTGAAGCTCACTCATACTTTTAACATTTCTTTCCCTCATTTCCTGACTTTCACCAGTTCGTAGATCTGTTAGCAGCACATATTACGAATTTTGACAGAGTAACAGTTTCTGCTGCTATCATACTCTCCTCATGACAATATGCAGTCCATTGCACTCCTCATTGAGGAAGCAGTCAGTGTGCACATTGCATTTGGCACTGGGGTAATGTATTCTATCCCCCTACTGAAAGCTCAATTTTTTCTATACTGATTTTTTTTCTGTACTGATTATTGAGAATGCCAAGTATATTTAAGTATTATTATTATTTTCCTACTTATTCTGATTACGTGTTAATTGAATATTTTTAGTTACTTTTTTCTATGGTACCCTTGTTACCTGAGGGGAAAGGCATATCTTGTTACAAGCATGCCGAGGGAAATTAGAAGAAGCCCAAAGTAACCCTCAACTCAACATTGTGCACCAGTATAGCCATTACGCCCAAAGCCAATGAACAGGAATTCGTACTCTGCATCAAAATTCGCAAACAATACAATGGTAAATCCACTTTATGATCGTAATAAAATGATACAAGACTCCTTAGGGTTTTCTCGTGCTTTCCATTTAATATCCCATAGCAATTTAGACAGTTTTGCAGCTCTTGGTCAACCTGGAATATTTTGTGTCCAGTCTGTAGTGGAAGGTACCTGCAAGGCAGACAAAATGTTTATTAGCATTTTCAAAGTACAAATTATCCAAGTTATTTTCAAAGACTGCCGCATTAAAATTATTACTACAAAATTGTGATTATATGCATAGCATATAGCAAATATATTATAACCATATTTTATGATTCTTAAGTGTGACGGGTATATAGTATAAGACAGTCGCTAATTTTGTGGGGAAGATATTTGTGGTGTTGTTTGCCGACATTAATTCTCTGAAAACACAAGATGCTCTGAGCTCAGAAAAACAGCATTGCTTCCCTATACAAAATGATGGAAGAAAATATTCAGCAATTTCTATTAGTATAAATTGCGAGCGATGTGTCTCAAAGACGTTTTTGGGCAGTTAGAATTTTGTGTTATTATCTCAGAAGACATGATATCTATTGCTTGGCTTCGTAAAATCGTTATCTACTCACGTGGTTTACGATGGCGGATCATCGGTGCACCACATTAGTTAGCGAGAGGGAGAGACAGCTTGTGGGGCAGAAGAAAGATAGAGTTAGGGTTGGAGGTGGTGTGCTTAGGGTGGCTAAACTTTCTTTCCGAGTTCAGACGAAACTGACCTGAAGCAGGCGATGAAACTTC
>NW_027286479.1:15000-23817 GCF_022747635.1 Hetaerina americana | reverse complement strand
GCAGAGGCAAAAGGAACAATTATGATAGACCCATTTGTAGGAAATTGATAAAAGAGACAAGTTTACTCTCATGACCTAAACCAGGTTTTCTTTACAGTGCTGGCCTTAAAAGAAACTATTGTGAAGTGTATGTATGTAACTAACAAAGTGCACCACTGTTTTTCAACAAGACAAACTAACTGTATCACAGCACATGCTAACTATGAACACAGTATAGATTCATACATCATTCATATATTAATTGCCTCTTATCATTCAGATGAGATCACCTGTGATGACCAGTTTAGTATGCTAGGTTATTCATTCAAATGATAACACAAAGTTAGTGGATTTCAAAGCTACCTCAGGCATCATAGCTGTGCCAATTCTGAAAGCTCCACTGTCAATACTGACTCACACGAAATATCATGACAAGCCAAGAACTAATCAGGATTACAAAGGCACAAGGACCAGCTGAGGCATACCAATCTTCATAATGATTATTAAAAATTCTAATTCTATTTATTCAAAAACTTTAGTGGAAAAATCACATTTAGTTTGGTCAACTTTACATTGATGCTCACCCATCCCATCCAAACCATGCCCCCGTCGATACTTCAGATAATAACCTTGGTCAACTCCTGCAATACCTTGGTCAACTCCTTTGAAGTATCAAGTTTTAATGCATAGGTACTCAATTCATCCTTCTAGCCGGAAATATTTAAATTTCTTCTACTATTTGCATAATAAAAGAAACAAAATAATGTTTTCAAGGCTCTTGACTGGGTAGAAAAAGAATATTTCCCGATACTAACAGCGGATATAGATACTGACTAATATTTTATGGACTAATGGAAACTATTTTAGAGTGATGGCTTTAGAATATTTTTTTACATACCATTAATTCCTTTGTCCTCCAAGCCCTTCACCACAAACAAATATTTTGGGCTTTCAGGTAGATGAAGGAACAAGGCTATTGAAGGCAGCGTTAAAATGATATATAATCCAATCAAATAATGCCAAGATGATTCATTCCCTACAAAAAATAAACAAGTTTAGGAGTTAAATGGGATAACATATAATCCAACCATCTTTTATGCTCAATCATATACTAATAATATGACAAGTAAATATTGTCAACATTAACTTCTTATTAAAATCCTAATTAAAACAATTTCAAATTAAACAATAGTGTCAGGATGGTATCATGGAGATCCTCATAAAATAGTTAATGGCACTTGCATTTGGTAAGTACCAATTTTGTTACATAAGTGAAAAAACATTAAACTTCACGTAATAGCATTAATAAGTAAATCATAAAATCAAATCATGAAAAATGTGAGACCAAATAAAAAAGAATCTTTTTCTCCATGAATTAGTTGTGACAATGAACTCCCAACAATTTTTAAATTGCCAATGTCCTAATTTTTGGCATGAATGTCATCATGAAAGAACAACTCATCCTAATTTTATGTAAAAATGTAAACTAAATGCTTCTTTACGAAGTGTCGGTGGTAAGATGTAAACCTTCTAACTGGTCATTACATATTCATTATAAATCCAGCATATTTCTCAATATTTTGCAAAATTGGTTTTAAGAGATATTTTCAAAGTTACTTCCATTTTTTAATGATATTTCATTGAACATTTTGCTGCGTTAAATTTTTTACTCATAATTCAAGAAACTGGGAGGAGGAGACTTTAAGTTTACTAAAAGTGTTTCAATATATCAAGCAATCTTTTTAAAACTGCATTTGTTTACCCTTACTTTTACCCTTGAATTAAAATTCGGAAAATATAAATATATCTATTAAAGATTGAGCTATGCTGAACTTTCAGTAAAAAGAGAAATTTTATGACAGAGAACTCTATTGCCTACATTTCATACTAATAAAAAAACTCAACTGGTACACATGAGGGTATTTGCGCTTACACATTTATTTGGTTATTACGAGACACCTTCCATTAAACTTATACTTCATGCCATCATAATGGAGAGTGACCTCTGAATAAAATAAATTATAAGCTTTGTTGATAAACTAGAAAATTATTCCTAAAATTCAATAGCCTAGGCACAATCACATACTTGTTTAAATCTTTAGCCAGAGCATGTAAATTAATAAAATAAATTTCCTGACATTTACTAAAACTAAGTGGTTGTCATTCACAGATATTTGCTCTTCATCTTAAATGGAGTGATGAATACACAAATTAGCAACATAAATTTTAATATTAAGTATTTTTAGTTCACACCATAATAAGAATGCCACTATATAAAGGAGTGATATAGATGGACTTTCCCATTCACCTCTTCACTATTGCCCAATAAAATCTACAGAAAAAAACCAAGGATTATAACAGCTCCACTCTTTTGCAAAGCCTATCACATACCTGTTTTCTGAAATATTTTATTGCTACTAAATGGCTGCTTCACAGGATACAACTACCACAATTATTTGAGAGGCCAAGAAAGAAGTACATTATTTCACATTATTATGAGCTAAGGGAGAAAATATACTTTTAAGTTTCCTTTGCATTTTTATCCACCTCTGCGGTCATTAACAATAAATGCAAGTCCCATTATTCTCTTTCTAAAAAATTTTAAACTGCCACTTTTTTCATTTCACAATCATAAATATTTTATTGCTGGTTTGCCTTCATGACCTAAACCAGGCTTGGACTGATGATTGATCTTAGTTGTTTATTTTGTTGTAGTAGGAATTTTCAGTCATACTCATTCTATCTTATGCCTCACTGTTAAAACAAATCAAGATTCTATTATTCAATGGCTTGATTTTTAAAATTCCTCAGCGTAAAATATTTTAAATCATTTTTTAAGCATTATATACTGTAGTAATTTAAAAGCAATATGTCAGATATATTTTGTCAGCAAGCATCACTCACTAATCACCCTGATCTTTGGTGAGACAAAAATCTTTCCTGAACTTCAATGGTCAACTTTTATCTATGAAAATTCAGTTTGTATATTTTTTTAGTTAGATTAGAGGCTTTACTAGCAAAATTAATTGAACATATAATTGTAAGAGATCAGGTCTATAAATCCCTGGTTTTATATAATTATGTTTCATAAAACATGTTTCATTGTCATTGGAAATATGAATTTTTTCACTACAGATATGCATCTGCTGAAATAAAAAAATTCTGAACAAATTTGAAGGAACTATTCAGTTCTTCAATTGGTTAACGTTTATTATTGTCAATACATTCCTTTCCTTTGATTCTTATAAATATGAAACAAGAGTCCATTCTAGAAAAAATTGAAAATAATGGGGCAGCTACTCTCAGTTGAATACTGACCCAGAGCTTTACTGTAAATCAAGGGTGGCAGGCTAACTTAAAGAAGTGTCCATGAGGACTATGAGCTTTATGCAAAAATGGACAAAATCAGTAACTTTTGCCATATGACTATGCGATTAGGATTGCAAAGTGATACTTTTCAAAATATCATTTCGCTAAAACAAGTTGGTCCTTTGCTCTTAGTTAAATGAATAATCCCTATGGCATTCAGGCTAGGTGAACCCAAAATGGCAGGGTCCCCGAAGTTCATTAAAACTATTGCCTCTATGTATGTTTTTTTGGCATATCTATATCTGTAAACTGAGATAGTAGTGCACCTATCAAGGCTAAAATCGACTAAATAATATTCACATTAGTACTTCATTAATGATATCACCAACTTTGCAAAATATATCAATGTCCAAAATTTAGTAATATAAATAGATTAAGCATGGAAAAAACCTAATTTACCACAAGTAAATAGCAATACAGAATTGTACTTAGAGAAAAGCTACTCAGGGTAATTTGTTTTTGTCCTTAATAATACAAGTAGGTAATATCTTTTAGAATTCAAGCACTTTTCCATCTGGACATTGAGTATTTCCAGCCACATTTAAGCAGAAAAAAAGAAAAATAATGAATTTTTGGTATGATTGGAATGCAGTTCATATTTGTAATCATTATGCAAATCATTTTTCTATGTAAATTACACATTACAGCTCTAAATACAATCAATTCATAGCACCCAAGATGGTCCATCACCTATACTGACTTTAGAAACCTTTACTGGCTTGATATAAATACAATTTTACAGGCTTCTCATCATTAATAGGCACATCATAGACATCTTAATACATTTAGTCATATCCCTTCATAGATGCAAATATGAACCATTGATTTACATGGAGATACCAGAAAGATCTTCACTTTTATAAAGAAATTTGCTACCTCTTTGATTCCTAGCAACTCTTCATTTAAATCAGAGAGGCAATACTGTAATAATCAACTATCGTAATATGTGCAAGCAAACTATTATAGTAATCCGAGTCATAGATTGTGTGGAATTAACATATAATGGTAGGGAAGACAATTCCCATTCGTACGCTGCATGAAATTTCCCAGGGAAATCTGACTCTTAAAAAAAACATGCAGCTTAAGCAATACTGTGGGTATCCCAAGTCACTTAGAATTGAACCCCACACCCTTCAGTCAGAAGCTAAATGTTCCAACCATCAGACTGCTGCATCCTATACTACATATGAAAAATTAGAACAACATTTTCAGTTAGGTACTTTGCAGGAATACCAATAACTAGCTTAATAATGAATCAAATATAAAATGAAATGAGGAAATGTTTGCATAAAAATACATCTTTTTTATTCCCTTAGTATAATGTAGTGTAGTGTTTGTGAGATGCAATGATCCATTGGAAAAGAAACCAAAATAACTTACCAAGCATAAAACTGAATCCAAATATCTGAGCAATGAGGACACCTGCACAGAGGCCCATAGGGCATAGCACTCCCATGAACCCTCGTAACCCCATAGGTGCAATCTCAGTCAAGTATAGTGGAGAAACACCAGTGACTAACCCTTAAAAAGAATTATTAAATTCAGTGTTTAAAAATACAAACAGAAAAGCAATGTACACCGTAAAGTAAACTTTACGTGACTGGAATAATGAGCTTATCCACTCATAAAATGACAGGCCCTGAAAGTGTGCCCATATAAACAGAATGAAGAACTAAACCAATTTATTATATAATATACACATAATGGGTAAAAAAGCACTGCATTTTATTACATTCTATACTTTCATATGTAAAAAATAAATAATTAGACAAAAAACATGCTACTTCTTTGCAAGTCTAGTGATATACTTTGCAATAATAGTACTAAGTAGGCACTTGGGGTAGGCAAAAATATACAAAGCCTACGTGCAAATATACACATATTTATGGAATAGAAGCAAGGTTATACAGATGCACATTATTATCACAATGAAATAAAACATCCCATATAAATAATGATAAATAATCGAAAAACTTTAATTAGCCCTACAAAATTATCAATAAAATCAATGCATATTAGATGTTTCATTTATAAAATTGTGAGTCAATGGCATTAGTCAAGATACTGACGAACATACATTAAAAAAAGTAGGAACTCATAATAATTTATTACTAGGTTGCCTAACATTTAAGGTAGTTTTGGATTAACAAAGACTAAACAGTGCTGCATATCTTAGTCTCACCTAATGACACAACCTGACCAACACTACTATAAACCTTTATTCTGTACCATATACTTCCTTCCTTCCTCCCTTCATTCCATCCATGATACCTATTCTATTTCAACCACTTCCTCATTTCCTTAACATTCTCCCCTTCACCACAGCCTAAACCATTCTGTTGCTAATCAAAATGCTCTGTATCTACTTTTTTGCCTCAATTGAATTTCTTCTAATAATCCTCTCTCCTTCCACATGCCTATTTCTTCTTTGTTTTCCTTTTGGCTCAATTCACCTTAGTCTATCCTTCTTCACATCCATATTTCAGAAGAATGCTATCTACACCAGTCATCTTTCTTCAATGACCATGTTTCTGAGAAATACTAAACCAATCACCCAATCGATGCTCTGGTGACCCTTTTCTTAACATCCTTTCTGAGAGCCCCTGTTAGCAATTCTCTCCTCCTTGGAATAGACTCTTGGCCTAATGCAATTCTTCTTCTTTCATCCTTCCTTCTTAGACCATCTTGGTCACTTCCAAGAAAGGTAAATAAACTGTTCCACCAGTTCTAGTGATTCTCACTCAAATGACTAGCTTATAAAATCTAGAAATCTCTTTCTAGAAAACTGCATAAACATTATTTTGTTCAAACTGATTTTCATTCCATCCTATTCCACTGATTTTCTAATGCTCACAGCCATGATTATAACTGTTTGGCTGGCTGACAGACTAAGGCTTTATCATCCGCAAACCTAACTGATTTCACAGATTCCCTACCTACTTTCATTCCATTTTCCATTTTCTCATGCTTCTTTAATCATTACCTCTACATATAGATTGAAAAACTTGTGTAATGAAAGATATCCCCTACTAGCATTGATCATCCCAACTCTCCAATCATCACATCTGCCTGAACAGCCAAAGGAAAGTACAGATTGTGAATAAGTCACCAATCAGCTACTCCTAATGTTTATTTCCCATTTTTTCTCAAAAATTATACACCAGGCATTGTGAATGTACCAGACATTACCAAATAGACATTACCTAAAGTTAACTATCTATAATATTTAATTAAACCATTGCTAACACAAATGACAGTATATGACAAGGCAGTTAAAGAATTGTGGTAAATTGAAAAAATTTTCATTCAAAATTTGGGTTTGGTGGAATCATTAGAATGCAGAAATTAGGAATATGTTAGACCCCTAGGTCCAGATCTGTCAAAAAAGAAGTTTTTCTCAGGCTAAAGTTGCTGGAGATGATAAAAATTTTAGAAAAAACCAACCAACATGCTTTACTCCATGGTATCTATATATTTATTTTTTCAGACTTTGTTTCAACACAGAAATATTTCCAGAGAAATTTATGCCATCCATCATAGCTAACGTCCCATCTGCTTCAAATAAACGAGATTACCAAGGTTTTATGGCATCCAGATTTTTGACAGATATTTCTGTTTCCTAGACAAGATACTATCTTGATGCCCATTCCCCAGAAATGGTTCTTTCTAAATTCTACCATATCCCAATCTAAAAAATCAGGCAATAATTAATTTCTGCCAGAATTTGTCCCCCTTTTTCATGATAAATTACTCCCCATATTGGCTGCCCTTGCCCTTTATTATGGCAGAGTGATAATAATTTCATTAATTATGTAAGTGTTCCATACTCAAAGCCCACAAACAGATTTTGCATTAATGCATTTAAAACATGCATACATACATACCACAGGTATACATACATAAACACTAATATTATGATGCATTCAAACCAGTTATAATCAAGATTAAATGTTTCATACCAGTAAAATGTATTTCAACAAAAAATTTAACTAAATGAAGCAAAGTATCAGATAAGCAAGCTAATTGCAGTGAAGCCTCTATGTAGATAGAAAATGTGCATTACTTTCATATTTCAACATCGTTTGTACAGGAAGTCATTCAAAATCATCTAAAAATTCAGTAGATTGATCATTTCACAATTAAAGAAAGGATAAATTTGATGCAAAGTTATTCCATACGATGGAATATTTGGGTGAAGGTAAAAATTAATAGAATTAAATCAATCTATTCACTGTTGTGAATGAGAATAAGCAACGCAAGTATGCATTTGTGCAGCTTTTGATTGGAAAATTAGCTTAGCAGAGGTTTTGTTACAAATGTACTAAACATGAAATTCATGATGATAAACATGATTCATGGTTAGGCACATAAATAAGATTAAAATTGTTAAACATGCATCACAAAAAACACTAACCACTTGGTTGGCTAAAGCATGGATATGATGAACCTACTGGAACTTATCCATGAGAAAAATAAACACCCCACCTTATCTGCATACCTCAATCATAAAATCAAATTCCTCTTGAGGCCACTGGCACCTCCAATACATTTCAAAAAGCAACTAGCTAGCCAATTATAGCACCAGCTGATGAAGTTGAATCATATGCAAATCAATAAATTGGCAAAAGCCAGCAGATGATTTCCTGCCCATAAAAAATGTAAAGAAATAAAAAAGAGTACTGTATTCTTTGCTCACAAATTTTCAACCATTAATTATCCTTCCTTGCAGAAATTTAAATGACCAATGCTGAAATTCTAAAGGGTGAGAAGGTATTCCAAGCAAATATTGAAGCAAGTATGTTGGTAGTTATGCATATTTGCATTATGCCAGAGAATTATTTTACTAGAGATTTCAGTTAATGATAAAGAGAACTGACTCAAAAAGCTAGGAATTGAATGGAAAACCATGACGTAGCATTATATATGTACATAATGCTTCTTTTAATGCATGATAATTCTGTGATAAATAATTACAGCAAATGTTTTGTGGTATGTTAGTGTGACACATTTTATGTGCAAAGAATTTTGGTTAAAATTGAATTATCTTTCTCTGTAAGTAACAATTACACCACACACTAAAAACAGAATCGTCTTAACATCTATTGATGCCTCATCCATATGCTTATATTTTAATACATTTAAAGTTGTATTTTTACATTAATTATTAATAGTTGGCATTTAAGCATTTTCTGATATTTTTATACCCCTTGGAAATGGTTCATTTTTCTTGAAGAGTGGGGCAAATAAGAACAGTTTTTTCTCCAATGAGGTATCTACCACACCAATAATTCATTTTCCAAACTATTAAAAAAATAGAAATTACGGTTCAATAGTTTTGCAAAGTGTATTGCTGCCTGAGATTATAACTGCAAATTTTTAAGGAAAGTTTGTGAAAAGAATTAATTACCTCTGCCTAAGTTGTTTATTGGCATTCAGCAATGATTGAGGTAAAAGTCGTAACTGAATTTT
>NW_027286479.1:0-10000 GCF_022747635.1 Hetaerina americana | reverse complement strand
AAAATACAAAAAATGAAGATGTAGAGAGTAATGCTGATCTGAGGAGGTAGGTGAGAGGAGAGCAGAATGGAGAGTTGCAACACAACAATCTCTCAATCAATAAAAACTGATAATGATTACAAATGGTGAAAATAATAATTAATTTTTCTATAGAAACGGTCAACTTTGAGAATAATTTGAAGAGTAGTATGTAGGGCCCCATTCATATCCTACCTTCAGCATAAGATTTGAGATTAGTGCATGCAAGAAATCATTCTCAAATTAACTATTAAGCACTATTGAACTGCCATGAAAAGAGGTAAATGAAATTTATTACAAAATATTAGAAAGAAAAATTATACTTTGAAGAAAGTCGTATAAAATAATACCCATTTTTTTATTTTTAGTGAACAATTTTCTGCCATTAGTGGAATGAATTGGAAGAGAGCTTTTCAGAATTCCTTGCAGACTATACACCTGACTCATCGAAAAATTTCTGAAGGTTTTCTTTGAAAGGTGAGATCATAGACATCACAATGACAGACACTATGACAAATAGAAGCACTAAGTTGGAAGGGAGGGGTGAATCAATCAATAATAATTAGCTTAATGCGGGCCTAATGGCTGGAATAGTCACCTTTGACATTAGATGGCTATTGTCACCCAACATGCCGTACTTTCCTTGGTGAGAGTTGATCACCAATTGGGTTGGGGCATCATCTTAACTGACTTTTTTAATTTAAGGTTTTTTATATATATTTTAGATAAGGGAAATGCTATTTTCCCTATACTGTGCATTGAAATACTGCATACAAAATTTTTATTTATTTCAGTTTGAGTTTGGTTGAGTGCCCAAAGACATCGTAATATTTTAAAACAAGACCTTCTCTGGGATCATTCTATATGCACAGCAGTATATATAAAAACTTTAAATCTCTCCTCATAAAGAAGAAGCTGATAATTGATAATCATATGTTATCAACAATGAGAGATACTATACAAATTTATTTTAATATATCATCCTTTAAGAGGAAGGTAAAAAAACTATGGATCATGAACACCATTAGTACAAAAAACTCATTTATAAACAGAACAAATTATTGACTGAAAGTGAAAGATACACTCAATAATATGAGACAATACTATTAAGTCAAAGTAATCATGATCAAGTTTTTAATATGCATATTAAGTCTGCACTTAATCTTCCCATCAAACATTGACCTGCTTTTCAAAAAAGTAGTATATAATTGAATACCTAGTAACTTCAAATTTATCAATAATACTCATATCAAACAGGCCATGTCTAATTCTCTAGCTTTTTGGAGAGGCCATATGGTTATGATTCAGGTGACAGAAATGTAAAATAATACAGGAAGGCACAATATTAGAAGCCTCCTTTTCCCCAGGAAAGATTCAAAAAAGGTAATCAATTCTATTTTCTCTCTGCCCTTTGGTTATTCACAGGAAATGCCATCAATGTTCCTCCGTCATTACAAATTAACATGAGGTGATTTTCCGTGAAATGGCTATTTAATTAATGAACAGTGGTTGTACAAGACTATTAGAATAACTTACAATGAATGATTAATAGGAGAGGCTTCAGTCTAAATGATTATCTACCAAAATTGTGAACTTGGAAATATTTTCCCTTTATATGACAAATCAAAACAGCATCATTACGGATAAAGCTCCGTTACTATGAAGTTTGGAGTATTAGGGGTGAGGGTGTGCCGCCCGCCGAGCACCGGTGTGCGCGGGGTTATCGCACTTGTACTTGCAGGACGTTCGCTAGCCAGCCGATCTCATTAATATTGTTGCATATTGAGTATGCAACATATAGAAAAGATTTCAGCTATCAGAGTCGAAAATATATTCAAAATAATTATATATTTCAGCAGGAGCAATATAATTTCATTCCACATTTTTGGGAGGTGGATGAAGTATGTATGATCTAGTGCTTTCCCGGCGTATCAGCTTCATGAAGTTTTCTCGAGTCACCAGGTCCGAGGTGACTCATCTGACCTGAGGACAATGCTCAAGTTGAGCTTCGAAACGCCGGCCAACATGGAACCCCTGAACCGGTGGAAGACATACGCAAACTTCATACTAATGGGATTCGGATGTTTATTATGACGCTTACAAAATTAAGGAATCGTTAATATAAAGAGTGAAGGAAAAAATAACTCAATTATTGTAGCATATCATGCTAATATTTGAGGCGACGACTTACTGCTTGTGGCGTATTCAATACTCCTATAGAATAACCAATAGGTATGCAAGCCCCGACGTTGGTAACAAATCCACACAAGAAAAGCATAAAGGTCCATTCTTCTTTTCTCTGAAAAGAAATAAATATTCTAAATCATTTGAAATTATCGTGTTTTTAACGCGTGTATCAGAAGATCAACGCTTATATCCGCACCAATATCTACGCGCAGACATCTTATTACTATATTAACAGTATACAACGGTAAAATTATACTTGACATTCTAATTTTGATCATTATAAAGAATGAAACTCGAGATACACTTTCTTGCTCACCTTATTTTGCAAGGCTAATACTTTCGTCGGCTCAGCTGTGTGAGATGCGCCCACGGAATTTTTCGAAACACTCAGTTCCTTCCCATTATTTAACAAAAATTGCTGCTGAAACGCGCTCAATGAACCATGTGTCATGCAGTCTTTAAACTGATCAAATTTTTTTGGCGAAACCATGTTGGTTGAGGAATAGTTGAGCAAATTATGGGGAGGATACTTGAGCAATTTATTTGGGAGTCGAACTGAAGCGTTTCTGAGCCACTTCCCGAACTTATTACCTGGTACTTTGGACGAAATTGCAATCTTTCACGCGGAGTTTATGAGTCCGCTTATGTATCAGTCCCCTTCTATTCCTCCATGCTCGCGAATGACACCGGAGTGCGCTTGCGCCTTCATTAATACGCTCGCGCGGACGCTTGCCTCACCACACTTTCCCGCTCGTTCGTACACTGATTCTGTTTAATTGGATGCCGATTTCAGTTGGAAAAGTCAAGACCTCCGCTGAATCACGGACAATTATACACCCCCCAGTAATCAATTACGCAATTCGGTACCAGAAATAGGGAGAATTATGATTTTTTCTGACGACATAATGTATTATGCCAGCGAAAAAAATCAATATCAGGTTTACGCAGATACATTTTTTGGATAGGTAGGTACCTTGGTTAACAATTGTAAGAGGCAATAAATTAATTGTTATTTACCGCTCACCGATCATCAACCCACATTTTCTGCATTCATACCTTGACAATGACATTTAGAAGCCATAAACCTAAACTTGAACTTGCTGATAAGGATACTCGAAAAAATCTTTAGGCGAGTATACAATTCTGAAGTTCCAATTCAAAGGGCGGCAGTAAAGCTTCCGCGAATCAAAAAAAACATACTTGACAAAAAATTCATACTTAAAATATTCGTTAAAATATCAGTTCGACGGTAGCAAAATCTTAATTATTTTTATTTCATTTCAGTGGAAAAAGTAAAAAAAAGACCTTTGATAAAATACTTGTACATATTTGCGTGAACTGCTTTTCAAAAACTGCTATTCCACGAGTTCTACATAGGGAGAATCAATGTTCACGGTAACTGATAAATTCTCCGTTAGTGCCGCCTGCTTATTGCAATCTCTCTTTTATTTTCCAGACATAATATATTCTATTGCATATGCATCATATCCTATTAAGGCATTAGTGACATTTCTCCATTAAATGAATTAATGTTTCTAAATATGAAATAACTGCTGCCAAGGCAATTCGATTTAATCGTCCACGTCGTCTCGCTCCTCGTTATTTACCCCCTCGAGCCAATCAAGCCATTCAAGATAAATTCGCTGAATTTGCTCAAAGGTAACGAAGATTTAGTTATCACCTGGTAATCCGATATGTACATTTAACCGAAAAACTAAAGGCACGCGCTCTGAAAATGTACGTTTAGAGATCATGTGAATGTTATCGTACGTGCCGGCAGAATATGGAAGCCTTTGAGGTAATAATAATAATACGTCTAATTCAAGCTTCGGTGCTGACCTACCAAGAACCAATTGTCCCATTATGGTTGATAGGTTGATGAAGAATGATTTCTACCCCTCTTGAGTCTCTTAAGAGATAAAGAATATCTTGGAGAACCGACAAAAACATATTCTAAGATTCATAGCCAATATTGATGTTACCAAGCAATTTAACCAATGCATATTTACTTAAATGCTTGGTAGTTATTCTAGTCTTTGGTGGAAACCATAGTTCTATATCGTTTCACTGAATAAAAGGATTTTACGAAAGACGTTGTGTTTATGATAGCTTTCCTTGAAGAAATTTACCAAAATTGAGAGCAGTCATAATGCCCAAAAACATCTCCCTCCCAGAAAGTATTTTATCGAAAAATACAAATTGCCGACGCCAAAAAAAATTTTGAAGCCACTCCCTCACTGGAACAGGAAATTTTAGGGCAGACATGGGGCAGAGCATAAACCACTCCAACTGATCACTCATGGAACTGCATAACAATGACGTATCACAACCCTAGGAAAAAAGACTCTCCGACCAGCTCGGAGTTCCACTACTTGTATAAAGTTCTGAGTCTATGACATTCAAATCTCTTCACTTAATGAGCTTACAAGTTAAAAATTAAAGAAAATTCCACAAATGCCAACATGTCATAGTTTTGCACACAAGAAAAAAGCCATGAACATATGCTATTCCTCTCATCCTTAATTAAGGTCACATTCTAACAGGTCTGCGCATAAAATTTGTTGGCATCAAGTTTATGCAACAAACTACAATTTATTCACTTCAGTATTTCCACTAGTAAGAAATTAGTAGTCTTCCTACCTTGTACTCTTTCACCTCAATCAATTACAGGCCCAAAGAAACCTCACCCTCTGTTCCATTGCAAGTAGATGATTTAACAGAAATAATAAAACTTCTTGATGAGCTCAATATTTGGCTCATTTTAGTTCCTTCCCCCCTGGAATCCCACAGTTTTCATTCTAAAATCAAATCTAAATACCTTCATCCATTCCTTATGAGCACTTACCATAGACCATAGACGTAATCCACCAAGAAAAACAATCTAATAAGTTTCCACATGTGAAAACTAAATTGAAAATTCACCCTAGGCATGTTTAGATGTGCATTGGAATCATTTGACTTGGACTAAGTCCACCAGCAGTAAAAAATTATTTCATCTTTATCTTTCCCCAGAGATGTATTAATATGCATAGTTCAGTGCCCAATTCCCGTTGACAATAAAAGACTAAGATAAACAAAAAATTCAAACATAAACTAACAATTCACATGCTGGGATTAAAAAGCCCAACAAATAATATGCAAAAGGCCTAACAGAATCAATCCTATAACTGACATAACCCAATACCCTACATCAGTGCCCAAAAAAAAATGCAACCCTTTGGAGTCCATCTGTGAAGGAATACTGAAGAGGGTAATTAGAGACATCAAGTTTTATTCTTTTGGCACTATTTTCCCTTCAGGGAAAAATATTCAATAGATGCCAATCATTGTGACACAATGTAAAGTTTTTAATTTTTCTTCCCACTCTGTTACCTGTATCGGAGTAGGAGCATGTGGAATACTATTGTCAGTCCCTCAGAGATCCTTTCCACAGGAGGCTGGCCAATGTACCATCATTAGGAGAGTGATGAAAGGAAGGAAATAAAGTATATGGATCTGAAAATGAAGAAAAATGGAAAGTGATAAAAATGAAGAATAATTGTATTTACTAATGAACGAGTTTACACTTTCTCTTGATACGCATGTAAAGACAAAATGAAGTTTATTTCCAGTGAACCATCACACTGACATAAAAAATAGATTCGCACCACTGATATATTAAAAAAATACATAAATATGTACAACATCTCAATAGTCAGTGTGGTTTGATAATATTCTCATTAAAAGGTCTCCCCTTAAAAAAGTTACTTACTCCAGTGCCTCAAGAATAAAGGTAAATATGTTGGGAAAAATACAAATGATATGTAAATTTTGCAGTACAAGAGTCAAACTGTAGATAAAGTTAATTTGATCGTTTTTCTTAATCTAAATTGACAGTAAAATTATCAATAAAAATTAAAATATAACTTTCAATATTAAGCTATTGACTATTGGGACAGCAGGCCTGCCAACTAGATGCTGACTTTTTTACTACAATAAAAGACTACTACTTGAAAATCATGTCTTTCAACTTTATGAAAAGTAATTTTTACATCTTCTGACACATTGATGGGGGATTGGAATGAAACGGTAAGTAAAGAAAGAGATGGTGATTAGGTGGGGGACTATGGTTTAGGTATGAGGAATTACTGCGGAGAGAAATCAATTGAGGTTTGTAGGAGACAGGGGCTAATCATCACCAATGCTTGGTTTAGACACCAAAAAAGGCATAAGTATTCATGGAAAGTGCCCGGTGACTCAGATATGAATCAGTTAGATTATATTATGGTAAGGCACAGGTTTAGAAACAGTGTGATGAATTCGCACAGCTTCCTAGGAGCAGATGCAGACTATTATCTCAACTTAGTGGTCATGAAAGGTAGCATCTGTTTCAAAAAGATAAGACAGGGGTGGTGAGTTAGGAAATGGAAGGTTAGGAAGAAAGTTTTAACTGATTGAAAAGGAAGGAGGATCAGTAAGCTGTGGAGAAAATCATGAGGGAGGGATAGGAGCTCAGTACTATCGAGGAAAAATAGGAATATATCAAAATAGGGACTGCAAAAACTGCAAAAGAAATTATAGGAACTCTTAATAGGGAAAGGACAAGGAAACCATGGATCACAGATAAGATGATTATATTGATAGATGAGAGAAGGAAATGGAAGAATTTAAACGCAGAGATGGGCAGAAGGAAGTACAGAGAGCTAAATAATTAATTAAGATGGGTAAGAAATAGAGCAAAAGAGGCATGGTGGAAGACTAAGTGCAAGGATATGGAAAGTTTGCTGAGGAAGGGTGACATTGATGTGCTATACAAGAAGGTTAAAACACTATGGTGAAGTAAGAAGGGAAGATGTGTTAACAAGTTGGGTATGAGTGGAAATAGAAAAGATCCAAGAGAGATGGAAGGAATATGTAGATAAGCCGATGGTAAAGAACTTAGGCCAGTAAGGTTAGGCATAGATAAAGTATTCAGGGAGATGAAATCACTAATCCAGTAGTAGTGTTTAGGGGAGGCGACCGACAGTTGAGGTCATTTGGGCCACTAGGGATGGACAGGAAAGGATGAAAGGTCGGGAGAAACCTGGCGTTGGCCTTAGCCTACTCTTTATGAAAGGGGCCAAGGGGTCCGCAGCTTAATGTCCCATCCGACAGACGGCGTACTCACTCAAAGTGCCCTCTACAAAGCACCTCAACACTGCCGGGATTTGAACCCGGGCCTTCTGGGTGGGAAGCCAGTATGATAGCCACTGCACCATCTTGATCCCCGATCACTAATGGAGTGGAGCATACAATACAATCAGGATGTACATATTTGCCCGTTTCCTAGATTTTGACAAGGCGTTTCATAGAATGGATTGGGAAAAACTAATGAGTATATTGCAGAAAATAGGAATTAATTGGAAGGACGGGAGGTTAATCAGCAACCTGTACATGTCTCAGACTAATCAGGTGCCAGTGGGGTATGACGGAGAGTAGGAATTTGCAGTGTTAGAAAGAGGTGTAAGGCAATGTTATCCATTACCACCAGTGCTGTTCAAGGTATATGTAGAGCAAATGATTGAAGAGGTATTAGAAGAACTAGTGATAAGAATGATAGTCGGCAGTGAATTCATAGAATAAGTTAGGTTTGCTGATGACCAAGGTCTAGTGAGTGAGTCAGCCAAGGAGTTGCAAGCATTGCTGAGTGAATTGGAAATTCAGTTCAACAGATATGGGATGAGAATCAATATTAATAAGACAAAGGATATTAGATTTGCCAGAAAGAGACACACTAAGGTTAACATTAAAAGAAGAGGTCAAAAACTAAAGTAGGTGGAGCAGTTTACTTATCTTGGAAGTGTTTTGGACCAAAATGGTCAAAGTAGTAGGGATGTAAGGAGAAGAATTGCACTACGTGAAGAGACTTTCACAGGGAAGTAAAAATTGATGATAGGGACATTGAGTAAGAATGCGAAGAAAAAATTTGTTAAAACTTTGATTGAAGATGGAATTTAGTTATGTGCAGCAAGAAAACACTGCTATTGGAGCATGATGATAGGCATAGGTTGGAGGCTTTTGAAATGTAGGTGTGGAGAAAAATGGAGAGGGTGAAGTGGACAGAATGTCAAATAAAAAAGGAAGTGCTAGGTATAGTGAGTGAGGAGAGGGGATTGTTGGGAGAAATCACAATGAGACAGGAAAAATGGATGAAGGGCATATTGATCGGCAGTGGAATGTTAAGGACTGTGATAGAAGGGAGAATTTTAGGCAAACAAGGGAAGGGCAGGATTAGAATAGGGATGTTGAATGGGATGATGGGAGGAAGGAAGCAGACAGAGACGAAGATGGACATGTTGTAGAGTGGGATGTTGTGTTATGTTCATTTAGGATAGATAAAATATTAATTTGGAAGTTGTTACGATCCAAAACCTACCTTAACCATTAGAATAAATAATAAAACAAATACAATTTGACCAAAAGCACTTCTGAGATAAGTGATCTGTTCCTCCTACTCTATTTTATTAAGTTTTATTTCAATGAATATTGTAAAAATAAAACTTTGTAACTCCACTGACAAAATAAACTTTAATCCAAGCTAGATATCCCTATGGTGCAGCTTCAGAATCATCCTATTTTAATACTTAAGCTAATCTTTCTCTTTCTTGAAAAATGCTTAGTCATTATTTTCTCCACATCTTCATTCCATATCTATCGCACTGATTTTCCAATGCACTCAGCAAAGTTTGCAACTCCTTGCTGACTGGATAAATAAAGCTCATCATCAGAAAAACTGATTTTATGAATTCTATTCTCCAGTTCTTCCCATGCTCCTAATCATTTCCTTCACATATACGTTGAATGGCTCAGGTGAAAATGGGTCTTACTCTTAAGTTCTTACTCCTAATAGTGCCCATCCACATTCTCCATCCACCATGTGTACCTGAGTAGTCTGAGAAATGTAAGGGTTGTAGATTAGTCTCCTATTCCTCCAATCTACAATTTTCTGCAATGCATTTATTATTTCCTCCTAATTCACTCTATCAAATATCTTTTTCGAATATTTAAAACAGACAAATACCATACTTTCCCAATGATAACGTGGGCATTATCTATACAAAAATGTTCAGATAATGACGATGCGCGTTATGCAATGAAAATTGAAAAAATCCAAACATAGACGTACTTTTACCCACACTAAATATAATTTTTACGCGACCCACTTATATATATATATATATATATATATATATATATATATATAAGGGTAGTCCAGTGGGTAGAGCGTTGGACTGCTGACCGGAGGGTCCCGGGTTCGATTCCCAGGCAAGGCACTCTGGGCACCTGCAGCTCCACCCAAGCTAAAGTGATTTTTCGGGTACCAGGTCTTCCTGGGAAATCATAACCGGCACAGGGAAAGGAACTGGCCCCCCTACCCTGATGTGTGAATTTCACACGCCGTATAGGGCTTAGTACTGGGTGAACTCTACCATCACCTACTAAACCGACCTTTGGATTGATTACTGTGTTTATGGTTTTTATATATAAAGCATTATATATATATATATATATATATATATGTGTATATATATATATATATATATATATATATATATATATATATATATATATATATATATATATATATATATATATATATATATATACAGACGTATGGCAACTATACACGTTCAAGATAACTATGAAGCTCTGGGCATGCGGTATCTATACAAATTCATGAGAGCTACAAAGTTCTGGGTGCGCGTTACAAAGTTCTGGGTGCGCGTTATACATAAGGTGTGCATTGTCAATGGGAAGATACGTTACATCCTCATTT
>NW_027286478.1:0-23890 GCF_022747635.1 Hetaerina americana | reverse complement strand
AAAAACAATCGATTTCCATAATTATTCGGTATAGTTTCAATGGCATGCATAAGTACATTAAAGGGATGCATACTTTCACAGATATTGGGATATCTATAATCTCATCTCTTATAATGAGGTACAATAAAGCGAAAGCACCCTGCGTTCACGTAATCAAAAGAGAAATTAAAATCTCTGGGGTGTGCCGTGACCCTTCCAACTGTGGATTTCAAACGGTGCTGTTTCATTCTACCAACTCAAAGTTTTTGAGCATGTGGTTACTTCTCTGGTGCAGTTCATTTCAGCATCTCACTGATACCGTAACCCAGGAAAGTTTGAACCATATCTTTGTGCAAGTTACATTTTCATTTCGCATTCTTATCAAACCTTCACGGAGCATTCTGTTATCCCGGCGATTTTTTGTTACGCAACGACTTCTCTCGGGAACGTGTGCTCAAGGTCTGGTGAGAAAATATTTTTATTCATTATTACTAAAGATAGTATACTCACTATGGAGAGTTTTTTGTGTATCTGAGCTATTTCGCAACGTCCTCGAGTCATACTGCAGGTCTGTGGATAATAGGCACGTATTTGACTCCGTTTTTTCTCCATTAGCTCATAATATAAGATCATGTGGATGGCGTCTCACGTATAGATCTCCTTCCCTCGGGTATTTTGTGATATTTTAAAGAATATATTCCTGCAAATACTGTTCTAGATGGAAAATCCACCATGGTCGAATTTTCCATTGTTATCGGGACTAACGGTAATGTTCGTCTGCACGTGTGCGCGGTCAAATATTTTTTTAAACATTTTTTAGTCTGCGAAGAAGAGACAGGAGTGGAGATGTGGTAACTGCCAGTGGTAGAAACCGAAGAGCGATGATGAAGTGGGTGGATCTTCCACACAGATGTACATAGATCGTGGCAAGTGGTAGAGAGTAAATGATCATTGGATGCTTTAAGTGTGGAGCTATCTGAAGTAATTCAATTGATTGTCACTGATTCACTAATTAACAATTTGAGCGACATAGCAACATAACTAGCTAGCACAGTCTTTCATTGCAACTTACTATTGATTTATCCTTCCGATATACTCAAATTTATTCTTTCCCCACTCAAATCAGTGCATACTAAATTTTATTTTAAAAGCAATTCTAATAAATGATACTAAAAATTTGCTAATAATAGCTAAAGATACTGTTTTTTTATATTTTGTGATGCATTAAAGTCCCTAGAAATCCTAGTTTAGAGTGATAAAATATCACAAATAATAGAATGTGTTTCACTTATTAATTAAAAATTGATTTTCCACCAAATAAAATTTAATGCGACCGATTTTAATGTAACTACAAGTTAAATTTCAGCCGCTTTCAACTTTCATTCAAATCGGTCGCATTAAATTTTATTTTGTGGAAAATTACCAATTTTAAATAAATCATGATATTTCACCATACCACGCCTGAAACGTCGCTTTTTATGGTTTTTACTTCCTCTAATGTAGAAATCACTCTCTCATGGGAAATGGCCCATCACCGCTCAGGGTCTTGACGTTTAAAAAAAGGACCAATCATGAAAAAACGGCATATTTCTTGTTATCATTTGATAGTACAATTTATATATTTCTGGATACACCTGTCGCTCAAACGATATAACATCCAAATTGTGGATGAACGTAATATTTTATTTGGATTCCTCAAGGTAAAGTAACGTGGACTCCTTTTCGTTGGACATTGGTTTGCTTGCGACAGAAGTGTTTAGTTCGACGCTCGACACGACAGCATTGCTGTTGAGTCGCCAAAAGAAGGGCATATTGACGCGCCTGTCCTCTCCGGTCCAAGTCGAGTCCCATTAATTCTCTAAGCGGAACAATTGCTGAGAATAGACACCAACATCGAGAAAGTGGACTTTAATTGTAAAAAAGTAATTCACGAAGGAATTAATTTTTTTTTTATTTGAAATAGCTACGGAAAAGGATTTACACACTGAGATATTATAATCTCTTTGCTTTGGGTGCGGGACCTGTCGAGGAAAAGTCGTCCGCAAAAGTGTGTCGACGCCCAAGGGATATGTTTTGAAGAATTTTTAAGGTATTGCAGCAGTATCTGAAATAAACATTTGTTGTCTCCGTCATAACCTAATGGAATTTGCATAACATATTAAGATGAAATGAAATAATACTATAGACTTAGTAATTCCACACCCTTTCCAAAAGTGTATTATTATTATTTGGAAGGTTTGAATGCATTGATTTAATCGCTGTTCAAGGCGGGACTCATAAATGTAGCACAGCTATTCGGGCATTGGATCCATCAACACCTAGCCTGAGCTGTAGATGGCTCACAATACTCTCTCTGACGAAGACTGGGGCCACTCCCCCGTTCGTGTATGCGGAAATGTGTGCGAATTTTGAAGAGAGTAACTTTGAAGATTGAACTCCTAACATTGAAATATTTAAATTTGTAAAAGTTCCGACTGTGAGTATCTCATTATTTTACAGGAATCCGAATTCCGGGCAATATGCAGTTGCCCTTCAATGCAAACATATTATTATTATTATTATTTGGGATACATTGCTGTTAGGCGATAAGCCGGGTGGCAATGACATGATATAACAAACAGTAGTCATTCTTAAAACATATCACAGTGTCATTAAATAGTCGTATAGTAGACTTACAAAATAAAAAAAATGAGAAAAAACAATATATTTTGATACAACCATACACCTTCTGCCGTATTGCATTTAACAATCCCATCATGTATACCTTTTGCATTCACGCCTAAATGATTAAATGCTTTTGGGTAAGGGCTTAAAGAGTTCATCAGGCAGCTGGTTCCACTCTTTGATTCCCATATTTAGGAACGAAAACTTGGCGGTGTTTGTCCTTTGGGGCATGTATTTGATTTTAAGCGGGTGATCATTCCTGCCGAGATAACATGGCTTATTTACACTCTCGTTCAGTTCTTTCCAGCCTCCGTCATATGCCAAAGCAATTCAAGTAACATTTTTCCTAATGGATTAAATATTTAGCAATCATATGAACTGGCGTCAGGATTACTTGATATTTACGTATGTGGTGCCCCAAAACACTGTGACTCTGTCATTTAGGGTCAGAAAAAAATTACAATAAATCGAACCATAATGAATGGTACTTTAAAACAAATGCACCTCAATTTAACCGCACCCTGCTCAACAGCCGTCACAGTTCGCCCGATTGATGTATTTCTTGGTGATATATTTTTCCAATTGAAACATTTTACCAGGTTAAAAATTCTCTCGCAAGCTTAATTGATTTAAAAGTGCCAAAAAAATACCACCGTCCTCTTATTATTACAATCAGAAAATTTAATGACCTTGTTTTCTTAGGCTGAGACTGAAAACTGAAAGAGAACTCTCAAAATATACGAAAGGTAATGAAATCCTTTACCACTATTTTGCGCTACAAATAGAACTGATTAAATCATTGGTTAAATTTATTTTTTATGTTAAATAATGACCCTATGACTTCATTGTATCTTGAGCTCCAAAGAAATTAGAATAAATAATTTATGCTAATATAAATCAGTCAAACTATACCACTTGATGTTCTTGACGCATATTTAAATATTTCTAACGACTATTAATGTAAACATTGTGAAATACATGTGTTTCGTACATGAAAATCAATTATAATGGGGTTCGTTTTCAATATCCGTCGGGATAAAAGTAATTACGGAATTTTTAAATATTTTTTAAGCATTTTAAAATCTAAAATTTTCAACCTAGTGTCTGATCATGCAGGACAAATGATTGAAATTTGGAATCCATTCAAACTTTGAAGTCAAACTGGGGCAATTGCGGAGGGAACGACTTAAATCCTTCGCGACGCAACATCGCCATAACGGACGCCCCTGGATTGGAAGAGTGCTGTCTGCAGTATCTGTCCCTCCTCACATTTCTCCCCTTGCCTTGCCTCCCGGAAAATCACCCCTGGAAGCCTTTAGATGCGAGCGTGTGAGTGAGGAGGGCAGAGTGCGGACCGAGGCTCTCCCGCCTTTTTGCCACACGGGGCAACCGATTGGCTGGGGCGGGCGCCATTGCGTGGATCCGGGAGACCGTTGGCATGGCAACGGCCGCCGACTTCACCAGGAAAAGAGAGCCTGCGGAGGTCGCAATGTTCCTTCCTTCCTCTGACGCGTCGCCTTCCCCCCTTCCCCTCAAATGCTGGGGGCGGAAGGGGGTGGGGGGGTGGAGGGAGCGCTCATCGAACTCCGGATTCCTTGGAATGGGAGGCACGTACGCCGCACCCGAAGCAGGATGCAAGTTTCGAGACATTTGATTTCATTGGCGCCCCAATGAGAATTAGGAGGAACCGCACGCTCTACATCGTTTTGACCTGTTTCGGCACCGTGCCCTCTGAGATCCCAGATGAAAAGTTCTGTACCGGATTGAAGCAAAAGTTCGAGGTCAGCTTCCGAGGACACTTAAAAAATTCATTTATACTCTGGGCGAGGAGGGAAATATGTGTTCCTGCGATGCACCAACTATTCTGCATAGTCTGTCCCAAAAGTAGTATGACTTATTTTTTCCCGGATAGACGGACAGACGGGCGGCAGTTTCTCTGGCTGAGTTCGAGGGGAGGGAGTCGTAGGAAAGGCTGGAGGCTAGCGGTTGTTGGATACCAAACTTTTCGGAGCGCGGATCGATCGTTTGCGAAACCTCTATAACGTGACCTCGTTACGCTTTGTCATGAACCGGTTATTGGAACAGCAAATTTTAGGTGAAACTGGGAAAGAGACTCATGAAATGCTTACGGCAGCTTATGATAAAAACGCCATGGGTAAGTCGGGTGTTTTTGAGTGGCACAAGGTGTTTCGGGTTGGTAGAGAATTTGCTGAAGACGATGGACGATCAGGACGCGCTTCGATCTCAAAATGTTGCGAAACTTTTGCAAGAATAAAGACTTTTTAAACAGGGATTAAAATACACACTCTTAAGGTCACATACCGTGGTGGAATACTTGATACCTTTGCTTTAATTTCTTGATGGGAAATAGGTCCCCGTACATTAGCAATATGAAGTCAGTCATGAATCTTTAAATTTTATCGCACGTTTGTCATTTCGTATCGCTAAATAAAATGTCATCAAATATTTTCCAAGCACGTCACCACACTAGTTAGAAATTCGTATTTCTGGCAGAATGTCCTGGTTGCAATTGAACTTCCTCCATAAATGCATTGGCAGATACGGTTCTGAAGAGTCTTCAATGGATGCAATTGGCTCTCAGAGGAAAATAAAAGAATGATTTCTTACCACGGCCGCGCAATTGCCCAGCTATCCCGAAGAGAATGAAGTTCAATGAAATATTTCGTGAATCCCCGCCGTTATTCATGACGCCCGCGTGGCTGAGCCTCCCTTATCTCTTGGATATTTTGCGATTCCTTAGCGATGAAAGAAAGTAATGTAGGTAAATACGATTAAGTAAAGGCACATGAATGAAAACTTCGGAGTCACTCGTCGAGAGAGGGAAATCTGTAAATGGGTTAGGGTCCACTTAGGGTTCCTATATTTCAGAAGGTAACATAACGTAGTAAGACAAATGCAATGAAACAGCCACTAGCTAAGAAATAAAGAAGCCAAGTTTGAACAGTTGAGTTTGTACATTCAGACGTTTCACGGTACAATAAGCATTCTCCTCGATGTGGGACCCGAACCAAGATCCCTCCGATTACCGACCATAAACTTCAACCACCCGAGTCTTAGGGAGTCTCAGAGAAGGCGAATGATTTCTACGCACTGCGAAACTTCTGCACGTTGATGCCCATTAGCAAAAATGACTCCATTAAAGTAACTGTCGGGGCATCTCTTGGACTTCTTGGAAGCAATAGCGTCTCTAATTATCGCAATTAGGTTTCGCAATTTCGCAGCGTTAGACGGGGAGAACACAGTAAAAGGGAATCCATTGAGGAAAAAACTGCCACGGAAATTATTAGTGCGTATTTTGTTTCATGAGAAAATGTTAGAAGAGATTGGGAAAATGATTGAGTCTGTGGGGAGATTGAGTTGGGGAGAGGGTGGGGGGAATTGGAAAGTAGAGGGGAGGCCTTTTAAAACGATGGAAAGGAAGATATCCGCCCCTCCACAAAAGCACCACCCCCCAACCCACTGGTACTTCCGTCCCCCATCCTCCACTCCCCCCGCCGCAACGCGAGGTAGGAAATGGTCCAGCGCGCGCTGACAAGAGCGAAAAACGCCATGGGTCGAAATCAATTGGGCGAGTGGGACGCGGCTTCGGAGGAGGCACCTCCTCGCCCTCAGGCGGAGGAGAAGCACCTCGGTGTCCCCCTCCCGATGGAGCGCGCGGTGCTTGGCCTTTAAGTGTGCAGCATCCAGTGGCAGCGAAACATCTTCTTCCCCCAATCTCGGCGAGCCCTCGAGTGGTGCACGGGGTCGACGGATGGCGCATGGCTGCCTGAAGGGAGCACGTGGTCGCCCTTCGTAGTACCCCGCTCCCAGCGCTCCAGCCAGTTAACAACAATTATCGGTCCCTGGCGATGAATTACTTATTTCCATTTTACAATACTACTTTTCTCGAATATGAATTTAAATCTCCCGGAAATACAAATACTTGTGCAGCGCGAAAGGTTCGTGCGAACTCAGAGAGATGGCATCACTTGGATGCATAAAAATTGTTTTCAGATAGTAGCATCTCTTGAAAGGGCAACCCAATTTTAGGCAAAAAGACCGATTGATCGATTGCTATCGGAATTCTTTTCAATTCAACAATTGAGTAATTTCCAACAATTGGTTGAAAGGGCATGTCGTGTATTGGTCAAAAATGATTTTACTTAAAGAAAATCGCTTCAGCGGACTGAAGTGAAACGGAGTACAATTTAAGGTTTCTCTGTGCCATCGAGTATAATAAATTGAAAGGTTTTCGTGCTCGAAAATTTTAAAATGGGCAATATGGGAATAGGTGACATTTATAGTTATGGATTATGGTTCACTACTCCAGAAATAATTGATAAGAAATGGTAACCACGATTTCGTACAATATTTTCTTATTTTATACTAAATCGACTTCTACTCATTTTTATCTTGTGGTCTATGTGTAATTCGAATTTCTTTCAAGTATACACGTATGAGTCGAGTCAGAAGATGGGATTTATTTAATTATTAAGAGTTAAAACATAATTTGGCATGAACGACAGTGACAAACCTAAAATATTTTTGAATAAGTTGAGTTATTATATATTCTTTTCAGCAGGTCAATAATGTTTCATGTATGTTAAAAATAATATTTTAACAGCAAAATAATCGATGCAAGTAAGACATTGTTTTCTTTGGGAAGGTATTCCAATTGCAAAAACAGTACATTAATCGGAACATAGGATTTTACCTAAAGTCAAATTTTTCCTTGTGATCATAATTCTATACGTTTTCTTTGACGGTGCACAAAGTATTCAATGATAACTCCCTAATGCAAAATTAAAAGCAGATAAGCTAAAACCCTACACCATTTCCTGTTTTGGCAAACTCCACTTCCGTTTTTGAACATCAAAGTCCCTATGACAAATTATTCACTAGCTTTTTGTAACATGCTTGCAACAAATCTTGCTTCCCAGAAAGCGTGGTAAATACTCATGTTCCAGTTTTTATTCAAAAATAGTAATGTATGAATTCCATTGAAAGAGCAGAAATCAGAATTGCCATTACGTTTTCCGTTAATTCATGAAAACATCTTTTTGACATCCACCAATTTTAGGACTAAATACAACCAACTTCCAACTAATTCATTATCTTCTTCGCCTCGCCTTCGCGAAAAGGACTTATTTTCCTCTCCCCACCCCCTCACCAAGAACGTAGTTAGCTGGCACAGGTATGTGGACGATGTTTTATGTGTCTGGTCCGGGACAGATAGACAATTAGACAATTTCCTCTCCCACTTAAATTCATTAAAATCCAATATTCAATTTTCCATAGAAAAGGAAGTAAACGGTTGCCTGAATTTTCTAGATATCTGCATTTCAAGATCCCATGAGAAATTGCAATTTTCCATATTTAGGAAAGACACATACACGGACCATGTTATTCACTCCACCTCCAGACATTGCTTTTCACAAAAACTTGCAGCATTTCATTCCATGATCAATAGACTAACTTCAATACCAATGACGGTTTCCAGCGTTTTAAAGGAACTTAATATTATTAAGACAATAGCAGTAAACAATGGCTACCCGGGAAAACTAATAGGCAAACTTTATAAGAGGAAAATGTCCAAGTTAGCCAGAAACAGTATTTATGGGTCTATACCTAGCGATATATCAAGGGCCCAATGGAGAAGGTTTCTCTATTTAGGCCCATTATCCATGAGGGTATGCAGAAAAATCCCCAAAGACAAAATTAGACTAGCGTTTTATAACAAACAGTGCATGAGGAATTTAATTTCTCATACCAAAGACAGAATCCCTACAAGTGAGAAAAGTGGTGTTTATAAATTAAATTGTCAATGTGGAGCAGGATACATCGGCCAGACTGGGAGAAAGTTTAAAGAGAGGATCAAGGAACACCAATCGTGCGTCAAAAATAAGGACTCGGCGTCTCTCTTTGCCAAACATCTGCTGGACGAGAATCATCGGAGTGATTTTGTGCCAGAGTTCTTACATTTTGAGAAGAAAGGACAAAGGCTTGACGCGCTAGAGCAATTTGAAATTTTGAAATGTGTTAAGAATAAGGTTACCATTGTTAACGAAATCTTGTACCCTTCCCACTCCCCCCTTCTAGACCTTCCTTCCTTCCACACCTAATGACACCCCACCTACCTTACCTCCCCCCCTACCGGCTCTTAATACAGCGTTTTTACGTATATTCTGGGTTTCCCCTCTCCCTCCTGATCCACGCGTCCCCTTCACCACCTCCCCCTTCCTGAGTTTACGGAGTTCCTAATCCTTTCCTTTCTTCTAGCCCCTTGCTCTCAACCCCCTTAACCACCTCCGGGCCAACACCCCCCCTGGGTTTTTTCCCCTCTTCCACCCCCTAACCCTCACCTCAGACCGGGGAGTTGTCTCTCTTCTCGCCTTCCCCCCCCCCCCAACCCAACCCCCCCCAATTTGTGTGACTATATATTCTCTGTCTTCTTTACAAAATGGACCTGATGATGACGTGCCACGTCGAAACCTAGGTCGTCCGTCAAATAAATCTATGTGGAATTACAAAGTTTCTCCTTTCATTATCTTCTTCGCTATTTAAGAAGCGTTTTTGGTAGCATAAAAGACAAGGATGCCTTCTACCATATTATTTTTTTTTTATCCAAAGTATTCAGTTTATGAAAAACAAATATCACCGAGTGTTAATGGCTTGCTTGTTTGCTAATTATTATATTTTCAAAATATTTCTCAGCGAAAATCTATTGTCTTCTTTTTGGAAATCTAGTCAAAAAACCCTTAAAATACTTCATCTTTCAAGCAATGTGATTGGTCTGCTTTGTTTTTTCCATGAAAAAATTCTACTCTGATCTGCATCACATTAGTGGTAGTAGTATTGAGGGGAGGCGGCCGACAGCTGAGGTCATTTGCGCCATTGTGGATGGACTGGAAAGGATGAAGGGTGGGGAGAAACCTTGGTTGGGCTGAGGGCTTTCAAATAAAGGTATTTTCTGCGACTGCCAAACAAAGTGACTCCTTCAAACTTAAAACATATCCTTTATAGATTGCATAATTTCTAATACAGTGATATTTTTCAAACAACTACTGCCATTTTCAGGTTAGGCCGGGTACTTCCGGGATTACCCTCGATATATGAGAGCGACATTTAAAAAAATTGAAACACCTGCAAAAATGATTTATCACAGTGGATGTGTCCCGATATGTGAATGACTAGCCGATGGTGTACGAAAGGAAATTGGGGGATCGAGATGGTGCGGGGGCTAACGTACTGGCTTCCCACCCTGAGGGCGCGGGTTCAAATCCCGGCGGTGTTGAATATTTTTCAGAGGTATCTCGATCCCTACTTGAGGTGCTTTGTGGAGGGCACTTTGAGTGAGTACGCCGTCCGTCGGATGGGACGTTAAATTGCGGACCCCTTGGCGCCTTTCGTAAAGAGTAGGCTAATGCCGACGCCGGGTTTTTCTCCACCCTTCATCCTTTCCTGTCCATCCCCTATGGCGCAAATGACCTCAGCTGTCGGTCACCTCCCCTAAAAACTACTACTACTACTACGAAAGGAAATTGTCTCGTTAAAAAGAGGATATTTACACTCGTTTATTAACATTTTACAAGTTGTAGGGATTTACAGAGAAGTGCAATATACTGTTCACGCTAACTAATGTAAATTAGTGAGAAATTCCACGACTAAGTTTTCTACTGTTTGTACTAAAAAATACTATGAATAGGCCAAGCATCGATAAGTTTGACTGGTACCGTAATTCTGGATTACTAGTAGTGCTTACATGCCGTCACACCTTTTCTTTGAGTTGATAAGTTGGAGTTGACAACGCCCAAGTGCACGTCGGCAGGCATGTTACATATCCACTCTATTGAGAAAATGTGACTCGAGAAAATACCGAAATCGAATATAGATTTGCTCTATAAGAAATGTGAAAACCCTTATCCATTAAAAACGAAGGGAAACAAATGCGTGAAACTTAATGGTTACAAACACAGCACCTTTGAATTAGTGGCTGCCGTTCAATTTAAGGAACCAAACCCCGTTCATTACCGCACAGACACGCTTGATTGCAAGCCCTTAAGGAAGGGGACGTGCTCGCTACATCTCTCTTGATACTGCAGGTCTCTAAATTAATCCTCCAAGAGAAGGCAAAGCAGAAATGCGAGAATGTGATAAAGGAGAAACTCTATTTTCATCAACCACATTTTGATTACCTGCACCGATTCCAAAATTAATTCCAAGCAGATACATTTCGCAAATACCGCACAAAATTTGAAACAGTGTTTTAATGAGTTTCCGGCCGAATAGTTAGCATTCCATAAAATAGCTGCGGCATCACTGCTTTTGACTAATAGGTAAAAAGGCTGCTTTACTTTCCTGGGGTAAAAAAACTATTAAATTTGTCTAAAAATTCATCGATTTATCATAATTAATTCGCGAGTGCGTACCTGCATGCTAATATCCTCTCGAGATAAGACCAGATGCCTTCTTATAGCCATGAAAAGAGATCTCATTGAAATACCAAAAGTCGGTTGAAATTCGGTTTAGTGGAAAAATTTTAAGTGCGAAAAAGTAAGAATAACCGGATGGAATCCAATCAAAAATCAATCAAAAGATTTTGTACTTCTTTAAAAAAATATGAAACCAAGCCATTTTAAATGAAATATCGTCAAAATTTTGTGAAAATTTACTGCAAAAGGCATTGAGAATATTTTTATTACATTTTATTAATGTTTTTTTTCCTATCTGTACCGGCAGGATCATTTGGTTTTCCACCCATTCGCCAAAGTTAAATTCTCGGCATAAGTGAAACTAGCAAAAGCTATAAATCTGTAGCGCTGTCGGAGCACGTTGAGATATTATGGTGAACGCTATGGTCTCTTGGGTAAAATATGCATTCCATTATTATTATAATTATTATAATTATTATTAAAATTATTATTATTATTATTATTATTATTATTATTATTATTATTATTATTATTATTATTATTATTATTATTATTATTATTATTATTATTATTATTATTATTATTATTATTATTATTATTATTATTATTATTATTATTATTATTATTATTATTATTATTATTATTATTATTATTATTATTATTATTATTATTATTATTATTATTATTATTATTATTATTATTATTATTATTATTATTATTATTATTTTTACTATAGTGTCTGGAAAGCGACATGACGAGTCGTATTTAGCAAGTTCCATCTTTTCATGATAGTGATCAATTTCTATTAAAACTTGCAAGAATGATTGCGCAAGGCAGAAGGGAGGATTTTTCACAAGATATGCTAAACCCATGAAAAAGAAATATAAATGGATTTCCTCTTTTTCAATTTTAAGAAAGCTTATGATAAGGCCCATTACGTCAGGTGCACGTACGTCAGGTCCATACGAGGTCTGTGCAATGAATGCCCAAAATAGTGCAATCTGGCGGCCATGACGCGGACTATAGCCATCGCCCACTAGCGGCGCTAGTTGTCTGAGATCCAAAGAGCCGTCTATGATTGGCGGATCGTCGAGATGTGCGTATGGTGCCAGTTGTGTTAGTTTCTGTTACCCTTGCTATGGCTGTGAGTCGAAAATAGAAATTGACGAAAGCACGGAGCAACGAATCAACATCGATTATTTTGGTGAAGTGTGGTGAAAGTCATCAAGAAAGTACCGAAATGTTGAAAACATATGTTTTCAAGTGGATTAAGCATTTTAAAGATGGCCGAAAAGACGCCAAGATGGATGATGCAAGGCCGAGATAACCTTCAACCACCTGTGTTGGCGACAACATTGATCGTGTGCGGTCTCCTGTCCTTACCGATCGTCGAAAAACTGTCCGAATGATAGATGATGAACTGAATTTAGGAAAATCAACAGTTCACACCATTTTAATGGAACATGATGGATGGATCCTTCACCATGACAATGCTCCTGCACATTCAGCATTGATTGTTCGCCAGTTTATGGGAAAAAACCCAATCGCCATCCTTGACCATCCTCCTTATTTGCCAGATCTTTCATCCTCTGTGACTTTTTCCTGATACCAAAATGTAAAAATGTGATGAGGGTACATCACTGGGAAGATCTGGACAGAAAGCAAGGAACGACGAGTAAACTAAAAATGATAACTGTCGAGGACTTCCAAGGGTGCTTTAAACAGTGGAAAAGAAGATTGAATAAGCGTATAGCAACGAATGGAGAGTCCTTTGAAGGGGAAAAATCGATGTATACTAAATTTTGCAAAATAAAGTTTTTATGGCCTCAGTTCTTGTATTTGTTGAACAGGCCTCGTATATGATTCTCAAAGATTTGCATGAAATTAAAAGATAAAAGACAAGTTCCATGACTTCCTATTCAGCATTAAAAATGATTTCCTTTGGGAGGTCGATTTTCAGCTCCGGAATACTTGGTGCCCCTTCGTTAGTCGGAAATAAGAGTAGGTGTTGTAGCCTAGACTGGAGGGAGGAGAGATGTTACCGGACGGATAGAACAGGGATGGCTATCAGGAAAGTCACTTTCGTTTTGACCTAGCGCGGCGGTGGCTAGGGCTATAGCCACCACCTTGGCGTCTAAACGTCCCTACACTCAGTGCTACGCATCCTACTGTGGTAGTGAGTGCATACTGTGGTTCTTCTGCTTTGCGCACAACGCCAACCGTTAAAACGGCAAACTGGTAAAACACCACGAGCCAATTGACTGACATTCATTGGCAACTATACGAAGAGCAGGATGAGATGGAATGATAATGAGTGAAGGCGGAGTGAGGCAGTGGTGCATTCTCAGTTTATAAATGGCCACAGCACCAATGTTCACGGCGAGGACACCGCAGTGGTCTAGCCTTAGCCTTGTGATAGTTGAACTGATGGTGAAAATCAACAAAAAAATTCGTGAGCATCGCCGATTTACGATTGCAGATCTCTCGCCTGACGTGGCTCGCAGCATGGCTATTTGAAAATGACGCATAATTTCATGCTGGTATATAAACAAATGATTGAATTGTAAGATGGAAGATTTATTCGGAGACGAAATTGCAGTTTGAAAGTTTTTGTACCTATGATAAATGCCTAAGTTTGAAGGCCAAAAATGTAGAAATAGTTTAAGAATGCACTTATCAAATGCATATAATAAAACTTGACCGTATCACTATGTTCATATTTATTTTCAAAACGGAATTTACTCATTGGATAGTCTTCTCATATAAACACACATACCATATAAATCTTAATTTAAAGGAGCATTAAAAATTTTCTTCTTGATACGCTCAATTAAGATGAAATAATTATGCTTGCACATCACAAAATGCCTTCCAACGACTTATTTAATATTTCAGAGTTGAGAATAGTATGGGAGCAAAACATGAATGCAAATAATATGGCATGTAATACGAGGGAGGTCCCAGAAGTATCCGGCCTCACCTAGAGATGGCGGTGTTTGCTTGAAAAATATCACTGTATTTACGCATTTCTATAAAGGATACATCTCAAGTTTGAAGACGCTACAGTGTTTAGCATTCGTTAGGCAGCCATCAATATTGACTGTTTTCAGTGAGTTTGTGAAAATGGAGAAAATAAGTCATCGCTATGTGATACAGTACTTTCATTTGAAAGTCCTCAGCCCAACCAATATTAAAGCTGAACTGGATTCTACTCTTAGTGAGTCTGTTCCTTCGTTTACGACAGTAAAATATAGTATTGAGTATCAGAGTTTAAACGAGGCCGTACGAGCTGTCAAGACGAGCATCGCATTGGCCGACCAAATGAGGTGACGTATATGAATAGTTGCTTCATTTGCCATTCAAAATTACACTTCAGACAGTCATTAAAACGACTGCCCGTAGTTTCCCACGGGGTTTCGTTAACCGTAAATTGTCTATAAAATAGGAGATAGAAATGAGCGGGATGTATACTGGGAGGTAAAACAAAATTATGAGATAAAATTATCATTTGGGATTGTAGAATGGGAGATTTATGGTAATTCAGCAGTTCTATCGCAATGTATGTTCAATAAAAATGGTGTGGAGAGGTAATAAATCGTATCGTAAGACCAAAAAAAGCAATGTTATAACCGGGAGAGAATTAGGAAGAGGAAAATTCAGGGGGCGTCGGGAGGGGAGAATGAGTGAATGGCGACTTTGAGAGACGGTCTGGAGTTGACGTGTTTGACAGAAGGGAGACAGAGTGAAAGAGGGAAACACGAGGCATTCCGGAACGGAGCAGACTGGGGAGAAAATTACGAAGAACTGAAGAAAATCAGAGCAGGAAACCGCGCTAGAGTCAAGCGCAAATACTTTTTTAGACCACGTTGTAATAATTCTAAGCGAAAAGTTGAAAAAAAATTACTAAAAAGTGAAAACAGCTATACCAACAGATGATAGAATTTGGCAGAATTATCCTTCAAAGTTTTTGTGCTGCAATAAACGCTCCGGCTGGGCACTTCGACCGACGGAGCAAACCAGTTGGATGCATTCACACGCGTGGAATGGGCGTGCCTTTAGTCCCAACACACGCACTTAGCGTTTTCCAGGGAGAGATCAAGTGACACCGCTCTTCCAATCTTCAAATGAAAAATGTGTGCGGCTCGGTGCAGATGAGTCATCCGAATTCCACCAACTAGTTTTGAAAGTTATCCCAATTTAACATACCGGGAGTGCAGTAATGGATATTTTTTAGATTCGAATTCGCAAATGGTTTAATAAATGAAAACGAAGATCGGAGGCAATAATGGCCAGAGTAAAAAGTCAATAGTCAATAGTGACAAGAGTCGACCTCTATTAACTGGGGGCCGACATCTTAAGATCGACTTTTGGCATTCGCCCCATTGCGTTTTTGATTATACACACACAAATCTCGACAAAACTCCACAAATTTCCACAGTGATGTGAACTAATGAGGACTAAGTCAAAATATGATAAAGAAAAAACATGTATTTGAAATATATGTACTTGCAGAGGATAAGGAATGTGACATAAACGAGATGCACGAAAAATTTTATAGAAATTTTTATAGAATACGAGTATATAGTATGATGGGACCAGCCTAGTTTTAAATAGAATACATATTTGTGTTATCACGGAATATAAAAACATTTAATCGCTACGCCATTGACGACTGAATTAAGTCAATCACCTAATTATATGCGACATTTTCTTTTTCAAGCCCTTATGGTATTCGGAATATTAATTCTTTTTCAAATTTGCGTTGGGTAAACGTTACCTCTTCCCTTATTTCCACAAAATGACGCAGGAAACTCATCTTTCTTTGCGTCCTTCCTTCCTTTCAATTCCAGAAAGTAAAGGAGGAATTCTTTTCCGAATTCCATCTTCTTTAAATGAAAAAAGGTTCATTAAGTTAAAATTCTAAATTAAACAGATAAAGAGAAAAATGACTGAAAATAAAATTTTCGTTCGAACTGATGAATTTTAAGATATTACTTTCCCCTGTATATTCAAGAAAGACAAAGTAGATATAAGAGTGTTTACGTACGTGTGATTTCATGTATGTATGTGTATATTCACATCACGTCGATGCGAGGCACGAATCACCACAGAACATACGTATAACACGACCGATGAAGTCAAAATATAAGGATGACACGTTTCGGGCCAGAGTGGACCACTAAAACGACAGCGCCATCAAAGACACCGAGGATGGCTACGCAATTTGCGACTTCTTACATTATATGAGTCCATAAAATGGATTGTGCGGATGTTTACCGCGGTTGGATAAATGCTCAATAACCTTCTCCATGCTTCCGAGAGCATCCGCTTTCGATGACCAATGCCAGCCGTCGTTGAAGACATACCACATCGATAATATCATCAATGTTTAACTGTTCCGATACTGCTCGGAACAGTTTACATATTTCGGTGGATAAAGGTAAGTTTTAACAATTAATTAATATGGAATTTAATGCTTAGGACCATAGTGGAATAAGAAACTCTACAAAAACTCCGAGGGTCGCCCGGGAGTTTCACATCTTAAAAAATAAAAACGCCGACTACTCAATCAGCTGTGTTGCAAGCTTTGATATTCGCATTCAAAACAGTTCTTTTTCATCATCCTATCTTATCACACTTATTTTTATATGAAAATCAAATTTCATTTACCTTACCAAAGTCTCAGCAATATCAGAGATGGAATCAAGCCTAACAACGTACAAGCGTGCATGACCTTTCGCCCTCTGAACCCTCAGTACTGGTTACGTAAGTCCTATTTAAGAGTCCAGTCTTGAGTTTGAAATGGGCAAACTCGAAGCGACGACCGGGCGTACTATGTTGATAATTGTACTGTCTATCCACATAGGGTCACGAGTTCCAACCTTCCCCCCCCCCTCACCAACGTCCAACGTAAATGTTTGGCCCCAAACTATCGCAGGGAGGCCTCAAAATAAAATTTAACCCGATGGAATATTTCGGGTCAGATTTCAGACGGATTCTCAATCTCCCACCCACAGAAACTCGACTTTTTTCCCTCAAAAGTTTTGAGGACGGGTGGAGGAAACACGACTTCTGGGATAGTCAATTTGGAGATTTTTATCCACCCGGATAAAACTCCACCTCTCCTGCGAATGATTTAAACCCTTACTGTGGGCGATGATTTATAATAATGCCTCGGTCGCTCAGTTACACGCTGGGGTGGGTGGGGTGGACAGAGAAATAGTATGCAGTTTCGGCGAACGACGCTGAGACAGGAAGGCGCCACAAGAAAACGATTTAAAAGACGCAAGCGGGAATTCCGCCGGCAGACATTCTCCCCAACGGCCTTCAATTACGCAGCACGCAAACGCCGTCCGATGGAAAACTGTCGGTCCGAGAGGAACAAAATGGTCAATGCATCGGAGAGTTTTACTTCACGGGTGAAGATAAAAAATGTGCGCCACATTGGGTGCGGAATGCAACTCTAGTATAAAAAGTATCGGTTACAATTTTTCCCTGACGTGTGCGTGCAGTGCTGAATTCAGACCAGCGGTTAAGTGTGCAGATTATCGCATATCGTTTATTGGAATTGATACAAGATGACAGTGCACACAGCATTATCACTGAAGATTTGGCGATACGAGAGATCTGCGTTGAACTCGTCCTCCCGAAGGTCTTCCAACGGACGACCAAGAGCAGAGCTGAGTTTCTGCTTGCGAAAACCTTCTTCAATGGCATCGCAATGATTCCACAGCCTCGTTCAAGAGTTCCGTCCGTCAAAGGGCACCACCACTGGACCCTAAGTGCCGTCTAAGAAGCTTGCACGCGTACCCTTAAGAACCCTCTGCAATCCGCCAACCAGGTAGCCTTCGAGTGGTGGAAAAACCGCTGGCAACAGAAGTTTGTCGACGCTCAAGACTGAAGAATTTTGTGGCATTGTTGCCACAAGTGTGTTGAGTCTTCTCCTCCAAAACTTTACGCGAAACTTTTCATACAAACCATGTAATTTGAACTGGAAACGACCTTGCGAAAACATTGAATCAAAAATATAATTATCCAATAGAGCAATCTTCGAGTCAAACGTTAAAAAATATCACGAAGTAAGGTAATTAGCATCAGATAGGGTAGGATAGAGGGCTGCAGTCAATCTGAAATCAATTTATTTTCAGAAATTTTCCCGGTATTTTTTATACAGACCATCTATCTAAATACCGTTCAAACGAAAAAACTACCTCCAAATCTACGGTCAAGAAAATCCTGACGTTGCTTTTGATAGCACAATTCCACGGAGCCCAGTGGGGTTGAACGTCCATATACAGGTATATCCAAAGTCATCGATGTTAATTGGACTTGAAGGTGGCAGGAACAAATGAAATGATATTCGTGGGATTTGGCGCAAGAATCCATTTGAAAAATGTCAATTAACACGCAGGTGGAAGCGATTTTATGTACTGCTAACTTGAATGACGAAGAAAGAGAAAGAAGCGGAATTTGGAATTGTCGTGACAGATAAAATACGGATAGCGATTGCTTATTTTTTCGTGGTGGAAGTGATTTTGAATATGCACATGATAGAGTGTATAAAGCAAATGATTCAAACTGAAGGTCTACCATTTTATGAGCATCAAGGACTTTGACTTGGAAAATTCAACCGAAAAGAAATAAATGCTCTATATAAAATGTTAGACACACTCAGAGCTCACGTATTTATAAAATTGAACATAATTAGCGCTAGTATACTGTTTTATTGATTTTAAAAATATTTTAAAAGTAGATGTGCAAATATGAGTGAGGTTTGGGGTGGACAAAAATTAAATAGATTAACAGGAAAACAAGGTTTATACTATGAATGTAAGGTAGGTGGCGGTAGACCAGGGTTAGAACGTTGGACTACTGATCAGAGGGCTCGGAATCGATTCTCATTCACGCTTCTCTGAGCACCCTCAGCTCCACCCAATCTGTGTCATTTTTCGAGTACCAGATATTCTTGGGAAACCATAACTGGCACAGGGAAAGGCACTTCCCCCTCCCTGATGTGTGAATTTCACTCGTCACCTTCGGGTTGATTACTGTGTTTATGGTTTTATGGGTGTAAGGACCGCTGATGGTTATAGAAAATTATAGAAAATTCGCCAAATATGGATGCAGGACGCTTTGAATGGCTATGGGATGTTGAAGATAAGAGAGGACTATTTTTGAAAAGCGAGGTTGAGGGAGAAATATATCAGGCAAGAGGCAAAGGTGTCATTCCAAAAACCCCTCCCCAAAACGTTTCCGATCCAGGTGCCCAGTCCCTTCCTCCCATTCTCTCATAGGGAGGGGAGAGGATTATTTCCTTGGTGGTGTCCTCCAACGGCTGCTGATATAACTAATTGAACCCTTAGAAACTCAAAAGTTGTATTTTATAAAATAAAACCTAAACCCCCATTTTGATAAGATTTAGATATGCCGAAATGGCCTGCGCCAATCCTACCTTCGGCTTTTCCCGACTCTCTTGATTCCTGCAGTGTTTCTACAAAGGATCGTCCTAGAATACCTTCAGAATTTGAACCCAAGCAGTTTTAACCATCCACCCGCTGAGCTAATGCAGCCTTCTTCCAGCAAGGCTCGTAAAATTTCCCAAAGAGAGTCTCAAAAAGCGTTTTACATCCACCAAAATGGAGACTCGAAGGAAAATCAAAGAGGGAGAGAGACGAATTTGCCATTAGGGTCACGATTCCGAGTTTCTGACATCTAATGATTTAATACATCCCTCTCGCCGTCTAAAATTCCCCGTCTTCAAGATCTAAGTCGAGGGAGAAAATAATTAGACCTGATACTCCAGCAGTTGCTTGTGGAGCGGGGAATAAGAACAAAATGGAAGTCAAATCGAAAATCAATAATTTTACGGCGAATGACGATTGCATGAAAAGGTTTACTGTATCCCAATTCCACCCCCAACACTAAAACATACTTTATCTCAATCAAAATATCTTTTGCGCCATGCTCCAAAACAGGAGATAAAAACAGGGGTTAAAGACGAAGCTAATCCATAGTTTTGAGAAATATCGAATTCTGTCCATTCAAGTCTTGTAGCTGACTTTTACACCTTGTTATACGAAAATATGATGAAATAATTGCCAAAGCAGTCCATTTACAAAACCCCCACCAAACGATCACTAATAGCCCATAAACTACTTACTTGTACTTCCATTTGGTTCAAAGACAGAACCAAGAGAATTATTTCTTCTACCAGAAGAGTATTTTTATGGCATGTCTTCTCCGAAACAAATAAAGAAAATACTAAGCATTTGACCAAGCACGTAATCCATTAGTCGATGAAACCTTCGATGAGGAGACATGCTTCCCTCGACATGACAACAGATAGGCGTAGTCAATTCACAGCCATTTATTGAATATCAATATCTTTTTACACGGGTTTCGCCCCTCATTTTGTTAGTTGTTCAAATTATATCCAAAACGTTACTAGAAGGTGAAGGCTATTTTTTTAAATGTCCGCACAAGCAAAATAAGGGATTGGTTACGTGAAAATGAGTTAGTTTTCGATAGTAAGAGCTCTCAATTTGTGTTATAAAATGTTAAAACAATGTTTTTCATTTTATGTAAACCAGTAATATTGATGCATGCTCATTTGGGAAATCTATATTTATCAATATATATTTCCTAAATGATCATGAGTTTATTATATTCATTGATTAATTCTTTTTTTAGTTTTCTTGCACCTGAACTAATTCGCTGGTCTCCTCACGACATCCTCCCCTAGACAGAGAAACTGGAAACATCTGCCAAAGGGGCAAATGATGATTAGGAATAATGCGCCGTAATCGGAGTATGGCGAAGTGTTTTATAATAAGGTGTATTACGTCTCATGCATTGGAGCCCCATCCGTGCACGACAACACTTAAAGATACACTTTGGGGGATTTTTCTTTCTTGATGACATCCAGGCCTAACTTCTCCCTCCCATTTTTCCACTTAATACTAAATGTCTACAGCTATCAGCCTGAGTTTACGCTAATCCCTTTTGGCGGAGGAAACATAGTTGTTCGATGAACATTTTTATCAATTACATTTCTTATTAGTACATTTTTAATACTTCCGTAACGTTCCAATTTTAGAATTAAGACAGGCGATCGGAGGAATATGAGCCTACTCTATGAATTTTGGTTTCTGTTCTGAATCCTGTAAAGAATAGGACCCGTCGTCAGCATCTCATCCGACGAACGCAGAGAGGAGAACCCGTAAAATCCAGAGCCCTCTAGTATCAGAGTGCCTCGAAAGTCTTCTGTATCAATAAGATACCAGTGCGTAGACGCAGGAGGAGAGGCTGATGGCGGAAGCGTTCTTTGTCGAGGATGCACAATTGGTTTTCACATGTTAGGGATCGTTTTGCAGATGAAGAGGATTAAGAGGGGTGAGGTCGGGGTGAGAGGGGTTGAGGTATTGAGGGCAGACACTGGGCTGGGGGGAGGGGCGCTGTGAAAAACAATGGGCGACTGTGTTTGTGGAAGGGTCAGCCCGGAGACCTTATAAATAGTGTGAGGAGAGGGGTTTGTGTGGATAAGCCGAGGAGATGGGTTGGAGGCGTTTGCAGACGATCCGCGTTCGGCCGAGAGTATAGAAGAGAGAACGAAATAAGGTGGAGTGGATTGGGTGGGAGTTAGAGAAAAAGATGAGAGACAATTAAGGGGAAGGAGCAAGAAGAGGAGAAGAGATTGTTACGAAAAGTAATGGAGAGTTCCACATAAAATTGAAATGTATTAATTCTTAACTCGCTAAATTTTTAAACGCATGGTTTCAATGCAGGTTTCAACAAATGGTTTTAAGCTTCAACAAGGATAACCATATCCAAGGATTCCCTCGTCCCTCTTTGCGGGGACGTCCCTCTCTACCTGCAACGTTGGGTCCAATTCCCTCCCTTTCACAGTCTCCTTGGGGGGGAGAGCGTTTTGTGTTGCATGTTCATGTGGTGGTGGAGTTTCGCCTTCTTGCTTGTTGTGTCCTGGCTTGCGCGTTGTTGGATGGCTTTCCTGCTGCATCCTGGAGTGCAGTTGTTTGTTGGTTTAAGGTATATGCGTTTGCATGAGTGTTGGATGAAGGGATTTTTGCATGAGTGCGTGCGCTGCTGTGGTTGTGTAGTTTTTCATGTTATTGATTTTGCAAGTGGGATTGTTCCTATTTTCGGGTGGTGACCTAACACCCCCCACCACACGCCCTTGAGGCGGCTTGCGGGATATTATGTAGATTTAGAACCAAATTTTTAAAAAAATTTCATTTAATCAAAAAAGGCAATTTCTCCGCAGGAGACCAACTGAGAAAATTTTTCCGTTCCTTCGCAAAAATATCGCACCAAATGGGCTACTATGATTACAAAAGAGAAAAAAGATTGAGAATTAAGGGACATTTAATGCCTTATTCTTGTGAAATCTGTCGCAGACCGTGCTTCCGACTGTCAAAATGTAAGAATATAATTATCTCCCTCGTCCGTCGCCGGGGGGGCACACGCGGGCCGCCCAGAATAGCCGAGAGTGCACTGGAGCGCGAGGCGACCTAATTGCAGTTGCATCGCCGGAAGCGGTGCCCTCCGGAGAGAAAGAGGATGGAACACAAAAATCCATCCTCTTTGTGCAACAAAAAGGCAATTAAGTGCACGAGTGCTGCTTAAGGCAGTTCCCATAGAAGTAAACTGCACATTCGAACGGTTACGATTCACGTCAGAGCTTAAGTGTTCAATTTTTCTTTAAAGATAGATTGAGATCGATTGCCAAAAGAGCAGAGAAGGAAAAAAATGTAAAATTGCCACGTCGTGCGATGGGATGGATGCGATTTATGGCGCACTTCCGACGCAAAGGACACAAAAGGCGGAAATTTACGGAGGCGGCGGAGTTTTCGGGGACGCTCCTACTGGAGCCACGGGGGTGGGCTCCAGTGCCACAACCTCCCCACCCCACTACTGAAAATAAAGTTATTCTCCTCTTAATCCACTTAATTGTGGAATGGGGAGTACTCACCCAAATGCGGGGTCGGATCTAGAAATTGTACGAATGGGAGAAGAGGAAAACACTTTTGTCACAGAATCCGAAACTCGATTCGATTTGAAGATCAATGCTTACGCACGTGGGAGGAAGTCAAGCTGACCCGCCGTGAGCACTTGACCGAATTCCTGCTGGACCAGAGGTGACCGGCATTTCATATGCAAACCAATATGGCGTCATCAACTGTCACCACTTCCGTGCTGAAATATGTTGTTCCTATATTTCGCTGTATATTCTCTCTATTCCCATGGTGAGGCAGCAGTTTCACCATTAGGCACTGGTGGCGCAGAGCCAATGGGTCGACCCGAAATTAACTGCCGAAGCTGCGGGCGTGAGTGAAGTGCACGGTATTGGCCGCAGTACTGCGATGTGGAAGGCAACGGGAAACCACCACATTATTCTCCCTAGAATATGCAGCCTTGTCTTGCATTCAAATAGAGTGGAATGGAACTGCAGTAAACCAATCCTAGGATTGAAATACTAATCTAAATATAATATTCTCCTCGGACCGAAACTAACACGAGACACGGATTATTAGGGATGCCACATCGTGCGAAGCCGATACCGCCGGGAGCAGATTTCGGACTCTCAGCCTGCGGAGACGGGTATAAGTGCCGCCACGTGTCCATTCAATCTTTGGGGATAATTCGCCATCGACGTGCGTGACATCTCACTCTCGGAATTGTTTAGACTCCCGCAAGAGATTCGACGATCCTTGCATACCGTACACCTCCAAGCGATGGCGTGCGTTAAGTGCTTGAGGGGGTGAGGGGCACGATGGACCCCCCTTCTTTTCTGGCCT
>NW_027286477.1:0-23921 GCF_022747635.1 Hetaerina americana | reverse complement strand
TAAAGACAGGAAATGAGCATAAAAGATGCCTCAGCGCTTAGTTAAAAGAGCCGAATTTCAAAAAATATTGCGAAAAACAACAATCTTCCATTATAGAGTGAATGTTTGAGGTGAATAGAAGGCATTTATTTCATTTTTAGAAATTTTAAATTTTCACATTTTTCCATGAAAAGTGCCAATACCCCCCCTTTGGGTTCTAGGTGAAATTCTCACTCGACACAAATCAAACAAAATGTTTCCATGGTGTGTATTGTTGTTCATTTTCATCAAATAAACAAAATAAAACCCAGAGTTAATCATTAAAGACAGGAAATGATCATAAAAGATGCCTCAGGCAAGCGTTAATGTTAGTAAAAGAGCCGAAATTTCAAAAAATATTGCGAAAAACAACAATCTTCCATGATAGAGTGAAAGATTGAGGTGTATACAAGGCATTCATTTCATTTTTAGAAATTTTAATTTTTCACATTTTTCCATGAAAAGTGCCAATACCCCCCCCTTTGGGTTCTACACGAAAATCACCCTCGACAAAAATCAAACAAAAATGTTTCCATGGTGTGTCTTGTTGTTCATTTTCATCAAATAAACAAAATAAAAACCAGAATATATCATAAAGACAAGAAATGAGCATAAAAGATGCCTCAGCGCAAGTGTTAATGTTAGTAAAAGAGCCCAAATTTCAAAATATATTGCGAAAAAAAACAATCTTCCATATTGAGTGAATGTTTGAGGTGTATACAAGGCATTTATTTCATTTTTAGAAATTTTAATTTTTCACATTTTTCCATGAAAAGTGCCAATACCCCCCCCTTTGGGTTCTAGGTGAAATCTTACTCGACCCAAATCAAACAAAAATGTTTCCTGGTGTGTATTGTTGTTCATTTTCATCAAAAAAACAAAATAAAACCCAGAGTTAATCATTAAAGACAGGAAATGAGCATAAAAGATGCCTCAGCGCTTAGTAAAAGAGCCGAAATTTCAAAAAATATTGCGAAAAACAACAATCTTCCATTATAGAGTGATGTTTGAGGTGAATAGAAGGCATTTATTTCATTTTTAGAAATTTAAATTTTCACATTTTTCCATGAAAAGTGCAATACCCCCCCTTTGGTTCTAGGTGAAATTCTCACTCGACACAAATCAAACAAAAATGTTCCATGGTGTGTATTGTTGTTCATTTTCATCAAATAAACAAAATAAAACCAGAATATATCATTAAAGACAAGAAAGGAGCATAAAAGATGCCTCAGCGCAAGTGTTAATGTTAGCTAAAAGAGCCCAAATTTCAATATATATTGCGATATAACAACAATCTTCCATTATAGAGTGAATGTTTGAGGTGTATAGAAGGCATTTATTTCATTTTAGAAATTATAATTTTTCACATTTTTCCTATGAAAAGTGCCAATACCCCCCCCTTTGGGTTCTAGGTGAAAATCTTACTCGACCCAAATCAAACAAAAATGTTTCCATGGTGTGTATTGTTGTTCATTTTCATCAAATACACAAAATAAAACCCAGAGTTAATCATTAAAAGACAGGAAATGAGCATAAAAGATGCCTCAGCGCTTAGTAAAAGAGCCGAAATTTCAAAAAATATTGCGAAAAACAACAATCTTCCATTATAGAGTGAATGTTTGAGGTGAATAGAAGGCATTTATTTCATTTTTAGAAATTTTAATTTTTCACATTATTCCATGAAAAGTGCCAATACCCCCCCCTTTGGGTTCTACACGAAAATCAACCTCGACACAAATCAAACAAAAATGTTTCCATGGTGTGTCTTGTTGTTCATTTTCATCAAATAAACAAAAATAAAACCCAGAATATATCATTAAAGACAAGAAATGAGCATAAAAGATGCCTCAGCGCAAGCGTTAATGTTAGTAAAAGAGCCCAAATTTCAAAAAATATTGCGAAAAACAACAATCTTCCATTATAGAGTGAATCTTTGAGGTGTATACATGGCATTTATTTCATTTTTAGAAATTTTAATTTTTCACTTTTTCCATGAAAAGTGCCAATACCCCCCCCTTTGGGTTCTAGGTGAAAATCTCACTCGACACAAATCAAACAAAAAAGTTTCCATGGTGTGTATTGTTGTTCATTTTCATCAAATAAACAAAATAAAACCCCAGAATAAATCATTAAAGACAAGAAATGAGCTTAAAAGATGCCTCAGCGCAAGTGTTAATGTTAGTAAAAGAGCCCAAATTTCAAAAAATATTGCGAAAAACAACAATCTCCCATTAAAGAGTGAAATGTTTGACGTATAGAAGGCATTTATTTCATTTTTGAAAAATTTTAATTTTTCACATTTCTCCATGAAAAGTGCCAATACCCCCCCCTTTGGGTTCTAGGTGAATTCTCACTCGACACAAATCAAACAAAAATGTTTCCATGGTGTGTATTGTTGTTCATTTTCATCAAATCAACAAAATAAAACCCAGAGTTAATCATTAAAGACAGAAAATGAGCATAAAAGATGCCTCAGCGCAAGCGTGAATGTTAGTAAAAGAGCCCAAATTTCAAAAAAATATTGCGAAAAACAACAATATTCCATTATAGAGTGAATCTTTGAGGTGTATACAAGGCATTTATTTCATTTTTAGAAATTTTAATTTTTCACATTTTTCCATGAAAAGTGCCAATACCCCCTCTTTGGGTTCTAGGTGAAATTCTCACTCGACACAAATCAAACAAAAATGTTTCCATGGTGTGTATTGTTGTTCATTTTCATCAAATAAACAAAATAAAACCCAGAGTTAATCATTAAAGACAGAAAATGAGCATAAAAGATGCCTCAGCGCAAGCGTTAATGTTAGTAAAAGAGCCCTGAAATTTCAAAAAATATTGCGAAAAACAACAATCTTCCATTATAGAGTGAATCTTTGAGGTGTATACAAGGCATTTATTTCATTTTTAGAAATTTTAATTTTTCACATTATTCCATGAAAAGTGCCAATACCCCCCCTTTGGGTTCTAGGTGAAATTCTCACTCGACACAAATCAAACAAAAATGTTTCCATGGTGTGTATTGTTGTTCATTTTCATCAAATAAACAAAATAAAACCAGAATAAATCATTAAAGACAGGAAATGAGCATAAAAGATGCCTCAGCGCAAGTGTTAATGTTAGTGAAAGAGCCCAAATTTCAAAAAATATTGCGAAAAACAACAATCTTCAATTATAGAGTGAATGTTTGAGATGTATACAAGGCATTTATTTCATTTTTAGAAATTTAATTTTTTCACATTTTTCATGAAAAGTGCCAATACCCCCCCCCCTTTGGGTTCTAGGTGAAATTCTCACTCGACACAAATCAAACAAAAATGTTTCCATGGTGTGTATTGTTGTTCATTTTCATCAAATAAACAAAATAAAACCCAGAGTTAATCATTAAAGACAGGAAATGAGCATAAAAGATGCCTCAGCGCAAGCGTTAATGTTAGTAAAGAGCCCAAATTTCAAAAAATATTGCGAAAAACAACAATCTTCCATTATAGAGTGAATGTTTGAGGTGTATACAAGGCATTTATTTCATTTTTAGAAATTTTAATTATTCACATTTTTCCATGAAAAGTGCCAATACCCCCCCTTTGGGTTCTACACGACAATCACCCTCGACACAAATCAAACAAAAATGTTTCCATGGTGTGTATTGTTGTTCATTTTCATAAAATAACAAAATAAAACCCAGAATATATCATTAAAGACAAGAAATGAGCATAAAAGATGCCTCAGCGCAAGTGTAAATGTTAGTAAAAGAGCCCAAATTTCAAAAATATTGCGAAAAACACAACAATCTTCCATTAAAGAGTGAATGTTTTGAGGTGTTTGGAAGGCATTTATTTCATTTTAAGAAATTTTAATTTTTCACATTTTTCATGAAAAGTGCCAATACCCCCCCTTTGGGTTCTAGGTGAAAATCCTACTCCACCCAAATCAAACAAAAATGTTTCCTTGGTGTGTATTGTTGTTCATTTTCATCAAATAAACAAAATTAAAAACCCAGAGTTAATCATTAAAGACAGGAAATGAGCATAAAAGATGCCTCAGCGCTTAGTAAAAGAGCGAAATTTCAAAAAATATTGCGAAAAACAACAATCTTCCATTAAAGAGTGAATGTTTAAGGTGAATAGGCATTTATTTCATTTTTAGAAATTTTAATTTTCACATTTTTCCATGAAAAGTGCCAATACCCCCCCCTTTGGGTTCTAGTGAAATTCTCACTCGACACAAATCAAACAAAAATGTTTCCATGGTGTGTATTGTTGTTCATTTTCATCAAATAAACAAAATAAAACCCAGAGTTAATCATTAAAGACAGGAAATGAGCATAAAAGATGCCTCAGCGCAAGCGTTAATGTTAGTAAAGAGCCCAAATTTCAAAAATATTGCGAAAAACAACAATCTTCCATTATAGAGTGAATGTTTGAGGTGTATACAAGGCATTTATTCATTTTTAGAATTTTAATTTTTCACATTTTCCATTAAAAGTGCCAATACCCCCCCCCCTTTGGGTTCTAGGTGAAAATCTCTCTCGTACCAATCAACAAAAATGTTTCCATGGTGTGTATTGTTGTTCATTTTCATCAAATAAACAAAACAAAACCAGAATAAATCATTAAAGACAAGAAATGAGCTTAAATGATGCCTCAGCGCAAGTGTTAATGTAGTAACAGAGCCCAATTTCAAAAAATATTGCGAAAAAACAAAAATCTTCCATTATAGAGTGAATGTTTGAGATATATAGAAGGCATTTATTTCATTTTTGAAAAATTTTAATTTTTCACATTTCTCCATGAAAAGTGCCAATACCCCCCCCTTTGGGTTCTACACGAAAATCAACCTCGACACAAATCAAACAAAAATGTTTCCATGGTGTGTCTTGTTGTTCATTTTCATCAATAAACAAAATAAAACCCAGAATATATCATTAAAGACAAGAAATGAGCATAAAGATGCCTCAGCGCAAGTGTTAATGTTAGTAAAAGAGCCTATATTTCAAAAAATATTGCGAAAAACAACAATCTTCCATTATAGAGTGAATGTTTGAGGTGTATAGAAGGCATTTATTTCATTTTTAGAAATTTTAATTTTTCACATTTTTCCATGAAAAGTGCCAATACCCCCCCCTTTGGGTTCTAGGTGAAATTCTCACTCGACACAAATCAAACAAAAATGTTTCCATGGTGTGTATTGTTGTTCATTTTCATCAAATAAACAAAATAAAACCCAGAGTTAATCATTAAAGACAGGAAATGAGCAGAAAAGATGCCTCAGCGCAAGTGTTAATGTTAGTAAAAGAGCCCAAATTTCAAAAAATATTGCGAAAAACAACAATCTCCCATTAAAGAGTGAATGTTTGACGTGTATAGAAGGCATTTATTTCATTTTTGAAAAATTTTAATTTTTCACATTTCTCCATGAAAAGTGCCAATACCCCCCCCTTTGGGTTCTAGGTGAAATTCTCACTCGACACAAATCAAACAAAAATGTTTCCATGGTGTGTATTGTTGTTCATTTTCATCAAATAAACAAAATAAAACCCAGAGTTAATCATTAAAGACAGAAAATGAGCATAAAAGATGCCTCAGCGCAAGCGTGAATGTTAGTAAAAGAGCCCAAATTTCAAAAAATATTGCGAAAAACAACAATATTCCATTATAGAGTGAATCTTTGAGGTGTATACAAGGCATTTATTTCATTTTTAGAAATTTTAATTTTTCACATTTTTCCATGAAAAGTGCCAATACCCCCTCTTTGGGTTCTAGGTGAAATTCTCACTCGACACAAATCAAACAAAAATGTTTCCATGGTGTGTATTGTTGTTCATTTTCATCAAATAAACAAAATAAAACCCAGAGTTAATCATTAAAGACAGAAAATGAGCATAAAAGATGCCTCAGCGCAAGCGTTAATGTTAGTAAAAGAGCCCAAATTTCAAAAAATATTGCGAAAAACAACAATCTTCCATTATAGAGTGAATCTTTGAGGTGTATACAAGGCATTTATTTCATTTTTAGAAATTTTAATTTTTCACATTATTCCATGAAAAGTGCATATACCCCCCCTTTGGGTTCTAGGTGAAATTCTCACTCGACACAAATCAAACAAAAATGTTTCCATGGTGTGTATTGTTGTTCATTTTCATCAAATAAACAAAATAAAACCCAGAATAAATCATTAAAGACAGGAAATGAGCATAAAAGATGCCTCAGCGCAAGTGTTAATGTTAGTGAAAGAGCCCAAATTTCAAAAAATATTGCGAAAAACAACAATCTTCCATTATAGAGTGAATCTTTGAGGTGTATACATGGCATTTATTTCATTTTTAGAAATTTTAATTTTTCACTTTTTCCATGAAAAGTGCCAATACCCCCCCCTTTGGGTTCTAGGTGAAAATCTCACTCGACACAAATCAAACAAAAATGTTTCCATGGTGTGTATTGTTGTTCATTTTCATCAAATAAACAAAATAAAACCCAGAATAAATCATTAAAGACAAGAAATGAGCTTAAAAGATGCCTCAGCGCAAGTGTTAATGTTAGTAAAAGAGCCCAAATTTCAAAAAATATTGCGAAAAACAACAATCTCCCATTAAAGAGTGAATGTTTGACGTGTATAGAAGGCATTTATTTCATTTTTGAAAAATTTTAATTTTTCACATTTCTCCATGAAAAGTGCCAATACCCCCCCCTTTGGGTTCTAGGTGAAATTCTCACTCGACACAAATCAAACAAAAATGTTTCCATGGTGTGTATTGTTGTTCATTTTCATCAAATAAACAAAATAAAACCCAGAGTTAATCATTAAAGACAGAAAATGAGCATAAAAGATGCCTCAGCGCAAGCGTGAATGTTAGTAAAAGAGCCCAAATTTCAAAAAATATTGCGAAAAACAACAATATTCCATTATAGAGTGAATCTTTGAGGTGTATACAAGGCATTTATTTCATTTTTAGAAATTTTAATTTTTCACATTTTTCCATGAAAAGTGCCAATACCCCCTCTTTGGGTTCTAGGTGAAATTCTCACTCGACACAAATCAAACAAAAATGTTTCCATGGTGTGTATTGTTGTTCATTTTCATCAAATAAACAAAATAAAACCCAGAGTTAATCATTAAAGACAGAAAATGAGCATAAAAGATGCCTCAGCGCAAGCGTTAATGTTAGTAAAAGAGCCCAAATTTCAAAAAATATTGCGAAAAACAACAATCTTCCATTATAGAGTGAATCTTTGAGGTGTATACAAGGCATTTATTTCATTTTTAGAAATTTTAATTTTTCACATTATTCCATGAAAAGTGCCAATACCCCCCCTTTGGGTTCTAGGTGAAATTCTCACTCGACACAAATCAAACAAAAATGTTTCCATGGTGTGTATTGTTGTTCATTTTCATCAAATAAACAAAATAAAACCCAGAATAAATCATTAAAGACAGGAAATGAGCATAAAAGATGCCTCAGCGCAAGTGTTAATGTTAGTGAAAGAGCCCAAATTTCAAAAAATATTGCGAAAAACAACAATCTTCAATTATAGAGTGAATGTTTGAGATGTATACAAGGCATTTATTTCATTTTTAGAAATTTAATTTTTTCACATTTTTCCATGAAAAGTGCCAATACCCCCCCCCCTTTGGGTTCTAGGTGAAATTCTCACTCGACACAAATCAAACAAAAATGTTTCCATGGTGTGTATTGTTGTTCATTTTCATCAAATAAACAAAATAAAACCCAGAGTTAATCATTAAAGACAGGAAATGAGCATAAAAGATGCCTCAGCGCAAGCGTTAATGTTAGTAAAAGAGCCCAAATTTCAAAAAATATTGCGAAAAACAACAATCTTCCATTATAGAGTGAATGTTTGAGGTGTATACAAGGCATTTATTTCATTTTTAGAAATTTTAATTTTTCACATTTTTCCATGAAAAGTGCCAATACCCCCCCCTTTGGGTTCTACACGACAATCACCCTCGACACAAATCAAACAAAAATGTTTCCATGGTGTGTATTGTTGTTCATTTTCATAAAATAAACAAAATAAAACCCAGAATATATCATTAAAGACAAGAAATGAGCATAAAAGATGCCTCAGCGCAAGTGTAAATGTTAGTAAAAGAGCCCAAATTTCAAAAAATATTGCGAAAAACAACAATCTTCCATTAAAGAGTGAATGTTTGAGGTGTTTGGAAGGCATTTATTTCATTTTAAGAAATTTTAATTTTTCACATTTTTCCATGAAAAGTGCCAATACCCCCCCCTTTGGGTTCTAGGTGAAAATCCTACTCCACCCAAATCAAACAAAAATGTTTCCTTGGTGTGTATTGTTGTTCATTTTCATCAAATAAACAAAATTAAACCCAGAGTTAATCATTAAAGACAGGAAATGAGCATAAAAGATGCCTCAGCGCTTAGTAAAAGAGCCGAAATTTCAAAAAATATTGCGAAAAACAACAATCTTCCATTAAAGAGTGAATGTTTAAGGTGAATAGGCATTTATTTCATTTTTAGAAATTTTAAATTTTCACATTTTTCCATGAAAAGTGCCAATACCCCCCCCTTTGGGTTCTAGGTGAAATTCTCACTCGACACAAATCAAACAAAAATGTTTCCATGGTGTGTATTGTTGTTCATTTTCATCAAATAAACAAAATAAAACCCAGAGTTAATCATTAAAGACAGGAAATGAGCATAAAAGATGCCTCAGCGCAAGCGTTAATGTTAGTAAAAGAGCCCAAATTTCAAAAAATATTGCGAAAAACAACAATCTTCCATTATAGAGTGAATGTTTGAGGTGTATACAAGGCATTTATTTCATTTTTAGAAATTTTAATTTTTCACATTTTCCATTAAAAGTGCCAATACCCCCCCCCCTTTGGGTTCTAGGTGAAAATCTCTCTCGTACCAATCAAACAAAAATGTTTCCATGGTGTGTATTGTTGTTCATTTTCATCAAATAAACAAAACAAAACCCAGAATAAATCATTAAAGACAAGAAATGAGCTTAAAAGATGCCTCAGCGCAAGTGTTAATGTTAGTAAAAGAGCCCAAATTTCAAAAAATATTGCGAAAAACAAAAATCTTCCATTATAGAGTGAATGTTTGAGATATATAGAAGGCATTTATTTCATTTTTGAAAAATTTTAATTTTTCACATTTCTCCATGAAAAGTGCCAATACCCCCCCCTTTGGGTTCTACACGAAAATCAACCTCGACACAAATCAAACAAAAATGTTTCCATGGTGTGTCTTGTTGTTCATTTTCATCAAATAAACAAAATAAAACCCAGAATATATCATTAAAGACAAGAAATGAGCATAAAAGATGCCTCAGCGCAAGTGTTAATGTTAGTAAAAGAGCCTAAATTTCAAAAAATATTGCGAAAAACAACAATCTTCCATTATAGAGTGAATGTTTGAGGTGTATACAAGGCATTTATTTCATTTTTAGAAATTTTAATTTTTCACATTTTCCATTAAAAGTGCCAATACCCCCCCCCCTTTGGGTTCTAGGTGAAATTCTCACTCGACACAAATCAAACAAAAATGTTTCCATGGTGTGTATTGTTGTTCATTTTCATCAAATAAACAAAATAAAACCCAGAGTTAATCATTAAAGACAGAAAATGAGCATAAAAGATGCCTCAGCGCAAGCGTGAATGTTAGTAAAAGAGCCCAAATTTCAAAAAATATTGCGAAAAACAACAATATTCCATTATAGAGTGAATCTTTGAGGTGTATACAAGGCATTTATTTCATTTTTAGAAATTTTAATTTTTCACATTTTTCCATGAAAAGTGCCAATACCCCCTCTTTGGGTTCTAGGTGAAATTCTCACTCGACACAAATCAAACAAAAATGTTTCCATGGTGTGTATTGTTGTTCATTTTCATCAAATAAACAAAATAAAACCCAGAGTTAATCATTAAAGACAGAAAATGAGCATAAAAGATGCCTCAGCGCAAGCGTTAATGTTAGTAAAAGAGCCCAAATTTCAAAAAATATTGCGAAAAACAACAATCTTCCATTATAGAGTGAATCTTTGAGGTGTATACAAGGCATTTATTTCATTTTTAGAAATTTTAATTTTTCACATTATTCCATGAAAAGTGCATATACCCCCCCTTTGGGTTCTAGGTGAAATTCTCACTCGACACAAATCAAACAAAAATGTTTCCATGGTGTGTATTGTTGTTCATTTTCATCAAATAAACAAAATAAAACCCAGAATAAATCATTAAAGACAGGAAATGAGCATAAAAGATGCCTCAGCGCAAGTGTTAATGTTAGTGAAAGAGCCCAAATTTCAAAAAATATTGCGAAAAACAACAATCTTCCATTATAGAGTGAATCTTTGAGGTGTATACATGGCATTTATTTCATTTTTAGAAATTTTAATTTTTCACTTTTTCCATGAAAAGTGCCAATACCCCCCCCTTTGGGTTCTAGGTGAAAATCTCACTCGACACAAATCAAACAAAAATGTTTCCATGGTGTGTATTGTTGTTCATTTTCATCAAATAAACAAAATAAAACCCAGAATAAATCATTAAAGACAAGAAATGAGCTTAAAAGATGCCTCAGCGCAAGTGTTAATGTTAGTAAAAGAGCCCAAATTTCAAAAAATATTGCGAAAAACAACAATCTCCCATTAAAGAGTGAATGTTTGACGTGTATAGAAGGCATTTATTTCATTTTTGAAAAATTTTAATTTTTCACATTTCTCCATGAAAAGTGCCAATACCCCCCCCTTTGGGTTCTAGGTGAAATTCTCACTCGACACAAATCAAACAAAAATGTTTCCATGGTGTGTATTGTTGTTCATTTTCATCAAATAAACAAAATAAAACCCAGAGTTAATCATTAAAGACAGAAAATGAGCATAAAAGATGCCTCAGCGCAAGCGTGAATGTTAGTAAAAGAGCCCAAATTTCAAAAAATATTGCGAAAAACAACAATATTCCATTATAGAGTGAATCTTTGAGGTGTATACAAGGCATTTATTTCATTTTTAGAAATTTTAATTTTTCACATTTTTCCATGAAAAGTGCCAATACCCCCTCTTTGGGTTCTAGGTGAAATTCTCACTCGACACAAATCAAACAAAAATGTTTCCATGGTGTGTATTGTTGTTCATTTTCATCAAATAAACAAAATAAAACCCAGAGTTAATCATTAAAGACAGAAAATGAGCATAAAAGATGCCTCAGCGCAAGCGTTAATGTTAGTAAAAGAGCCCAAATTTCAAAAAATATTGCGAAAAACAACAATCTTCCATTATAGAGTGAATCTTTGAGGTGTATACAAGGCATTTATTTCATTTTTAGAAATTTTAATTTTTCACATTATTCCATGAAAAGTGCCAATACCCCCCCTTTGGGTTCTAGGTGAAATTCTCACTCGACACAAATCAAACAAAAATGTTTCCATGGTGTGTATTGTTGTTCATTTTCATCAAATAAACAAAATAAAACCCAGAATAAATCATTAAAGACAGGAAATGAGCATAAAAGATGCCTCAGCGCAAGTGTTAATGTTAGTGAAAGAGCCCAAATTTCAAAAAATATTGCGAAAAACAACAATCTTCAATTATAGAGTGAATGTTTGAGATGTATACAAGGCATTTATTTCATTTTTAGAAATTTAATTTTTTCACATTTTTCCATGAAAAGTGCCAATACCCCCCCCCCTTTGGGTTCTAGGTGAAATTCTCACTCGACACAAATCAAACAAAAATGTTTCCATGGTGTGTATTGTTGTTCATTTTCATCAAATAAACAAAATAAAACCCAGAGTTAATCATTAAAGACAGGAAATGAGCATAAAAGATGCCTCAGCGCAAGCGTTAATGTTAGTAAAAGAGCCCAAATTTCAAAAAATATTGCGAAAAACAACAATCTTCCATTATAGAGTGAATGTTTGAGGTGTATACAAGGCATTTATTTCATTTTTAGAAATTTTAATTTTTCACATTTTTCCATGAAAAGTGCCAATACCCCCCCCTTTGGGTTCTACACGACAATCACCCTCGACACAAATCAAACAAAAATGTTTCCATGGTGTGTATTGTTGTTCATTTTCATAAAATAAACAAAATAAAACCCAGAATATATCATTAAAGACAAGAAATGAGCATAAAAGATGCCTCAGCGCAAGTGTAAATGTTAGTAAAAGAGCCCAAATTTCAAAAAATATTGCGAAAAACAACAATCTTCCATTAAAGAGTGAATGTTTGAGGTGTTTGGAAGGCATTTATTTCATTTTAAGAAATTTTAATTTTTCACATTTTTCCATGAAAAGTGCCAATACCCCCCCCTTTGGGTTCTAGGTGAAAATCCTACTCCACCCAAATCAAACAAAAATGTTTCCTTGGTGTGTATTGTTGTTCATTTTCATCAAATAAACAAAATTAAACCCAGAGTTAATCATTAAAGACAGGAAATGAGCATAAAAGATGCCTCAGCGCTTAGTAAAAGAGCCGAAATTTCAAAAAATATTGCGAAAAACAACAATCTTCCATTAAAGAGTGAATGTTTAAGGTGAATAGGCATTTATTTCATTTTTAGAAATTTTAAATTTTCACATTTTTCCATGAAAAGTGCCAATACCCCCCCCTTTGGGTTCTAGGTGAAATTCTCACTCGACACAAATCAAACAAAAATGTTTCCATGGTGTGTATTGTTGTTCATTTTCATCAAATAAACAAAATAAAACCCAGAGTTAATCATTAAAGACAGGAAATGAGCATAAAAGATGCCTCAGCGCAAGCGTTAATGTTAGTAAAAGAGCCCAAATTTCAAAAAATATTGCGAAAAACAACAATCTTCCATTATAGAGTGAATGTTTGAGGTGTATACAAGGCATTTATTTCATTTTTAGAAATTTTAATTTTTCACATTTTCCATTAAAAGTGCCAATACCCCCCCCCCCTTTGGGTTCTAGGTGAAAATCTCTCTCGTACCAATCAAACAAAAATGTTTCCATGGTGTGTATTGTTGTTCATTTTCATCAAATAAACAAAACAAAACCCAGAATAAATCATTAAAGACAAGAAATGAGCTTAAAAGATGCCTCAGCGCAAGTGTTAATGTTAGTAAAAGAGCCCAAATTTCAAAAAATATTGCGAAAAACAAAAATCTTCCATTATAGAGTGAATGTTTGAGATATATAGAAGGCATTTATTTCATTTTTGAAAAATTTTAATTTTTCACATTTCTCCATGAAAAGTGCCAATACCCCCCCCTTTGGGTTCTACACGAAAATCAACCTCGACACAAATCAAACAAAAATGTTTCCATGGTGTGTCTTGTTGTTCATTTTCATCAAATAAACAAAATAAAACCCAGAATATATCATTAAAGACAAGAAATGAGCATAAAAGATGCCTCAGCGCAAGTGTTAATGTTAGTAAAAGAGCCTAAATTTCAAAAAATATTGCGAAAAACAACAATCTTCCATTATAGAGTGAATGTTTGAGGTGTATAGAAGGCATTTATTTCATTTTTAGAAATTTTAATTTTTCACATTTTTCCATGAAAAGTGCCAATACCCCCCCCTTTGGGTTCTAGGTGAAATTCTCACTCGACACAAATCAAACAAAAATGTTTCCATGGTGTGTATTGTTGTTCATTTTCATCAAATAAACAAAATAAAACCCAGAGTTAATCATTAAAGACAGGAAATGAGCAGAAAAGATGCCTCAGCGCAAGTGTTAATGTTAGTAAAAGAGCCCAAATTTCAAAAAATATTGCGAAAAACAACAATCTCCCATTAAAGAGTGAATGTTTGACGTGTATAGAAGGCATTTATTTCATTTTTGAAAAATTTTAATTTTTCACATTTCTCCATGAAAAGTGCCAATACCCCCCCCTTTGGGTTCTAGGTGAAATTCTCACTCGACACAAATCAAACAAAAATGTTTCCATGGTGTGTATTGTTGTTCATTTTCATCAAATAAACAAAATAAAACCCAGAGTTAATCATTAAAGACAGAAAATGAGCATAAAAGATGCCTCAGCGCAAGCGTGAATGTTAGTAAAAGAGCCCAAATTTCAAAAAATATTGCGAAAAACAACAATATTCCATTATAGAGTGAATCTTTGAGGTGTATACAAGGCATTTATTTCATTTTTAGAAATTTTAATTTTTCACATTTTTCCATGAAAAGTGCCAATACCCCCTCTTTGGGTTCTAGGTGAAATTCTCACTCGACACAAATCAAACAAAAATGTTTCCATGGTGTGTATTGTTGTTCATTTTCATCAAATAAACAAAATAAAACCCAGAGTTAATCATTAAAGACAGAAAATGAGCATAAAAGATGCCTCAGCGCAAGCGTTAATGTTAGTAAAAGAGCCCAAATTTCAAAAAATATTGCGAAAAACAACAATCTTCCATTATAGAGTGAATCTTTGAGGTGTATACAAGGCATTTATTTCATTTTTAGAAATTTTAATTTTTCACATTATTCCATGAAAAGTGCATATACCCCCCCTTTGGGTTCTAGGTGAAATTCTCACTCGACACAAATCAAACAAAAATGTTTCCATGGTGTGTATTGTTGTTCATTTTCATCAAATAAACAAAATAAAACCCAGAATAAATCATTAAAGACAGGAAATGAGCATAAAAGATGCCTCAGCGCAAGTGTTAATGTTAGTGAAAGAGCCCAAATTTCAAAAAATATTGCGAAAAACAACAATCTTCAATTATAGAGTGAATGTTTGAGATGTATACAAGGCATTTATTTCATTTTTAGAAATTTAATTTTTTCACATTTTTCCATGAAAAGTGCCAATACCCCCCCCCCTTTGGGTTCTAGGTGAAATTCTCACTCGACACAAATCAAACAAAAATGTTTCCATGGTGTGTATTGTTGTTCATTTTCATCAAATAAACAAAATAAAACCCAGAGTTAATCATTAAAGACAGGAAATGAGCATAAAAGATGCCTCAGCGCAAGCGTTAATGTTAGTAAAAGAGCCCAAATTTCAAAAAATATTGCGAAAAACAACAATCTTCCATTATAGAGTGAATGTTTGAGGTGTATACAAGGCATTTATTTCATTTTTAGAAATTTTAATTTTTCACATTTTTCCATGAAAAGTGCCAATACCCCCCCCTTTGGGTTCTACACGACAATCACCCTCGACACAAATCAAACAAAAATGTTTCCATGGTGTGTATTGTTGTTCATTTTCATAAAATAAACAAAATAAAACCCAGAATATATCATTAAAGACAAGAAATGAGCATAAAAGATGCCTCAGCGCAAGTGTAAATGTTAGTAAAAGAGCCCAAATTTCAAAAAATATTGCGAAAAACAACAATCTTCCATTAAAGAGTGAATGTTTGAGGTGTTTGGAAGGCATTTATTTCATTTTAAGAAATTTTAATTTTTCACATTTTTCCATGAAAAGTGCCAATACCCCCCCCTTTGGGTTCTAGGTGAAAATCCTACTCCACCCAAATCAAACAAAAATGTTTCCTTGGTGTGTATTGTTGTTCATTTTCATCAAATAAACAAAATTAAACCCAGAGTTAATCATTAAAGACAGGAAATGAGCATAAAAGATGCCTCAGCGCTTAGTAAAAGAGCCGAAATTTCAAAAAATATTGCGAAAAACAACAATCTTCCATTAAAGAGTGAATGTTTAAGGTGAATAGGCATTTATTTCATTTTTAGAAATTTTAAATTTTCACATTTTTCCATGAAAAGTGCCAATACCCCCCCCCTTTGGGTTCTAGGTGAAATTCTCACTCGACACAAATCAAACAAAAATGTTTCCATGGTGTGTATTGTTGTTCATTTTCATCAAATAAACAAAATAAAACCCAGAGTTAATCATTAAAGACAGGAAATGAGCATAAAAGATGCCTCAGCGCAAGCGTTAATGTTAGTAAAAGAGCCCAAATTTCAAAAAATATTGCGAAAAACAACAATCTTCCATTATAGAGTGAATGTTTGAGGTGTATACAAGGCATTTATTTCATTTTTAGAAATTTTAATTTTTCACATTTTCCATTAAAAGTGCCAATACCCCCCCCCCTTTGGGTTCTAGGTGAAAATCTCTCTCGTACCAATCAAACAAAAATGTTTCCATGGTGTGTATTGTTGTTCATTTTCATCAAATAAACAAAACAAAACCCAGAATAAATCATTAAAGACAAGAAATGAGCTTAAAAGATGCCTCAGCGCAAGTGTTAATGTTAGTAAAAGAGCCCAAATTTCAAAAAATATTGCGAAAAACAAAAATCTTCCATTATAGAGTGAATGTTTGAGATATATAGAAGGCATTTATTTCATTTTTGAAAAATTTTAATTTTTCACATTTCTCCATGAAAAGTGCCAATACCCCCCCCTTTGGGTTCTACACGAAAATCAACCTCGACACAAATCAAACAAAAATGTTTCCATGGTGTGTCTTGTTGTTCATTTTCATCAAATAAACAAAATAAAACCCAGAATATATCATTAAAGACAAGAAATGAGCATAAAAGTTGCCTCAGCGCAAGTGTTAATGTTAGTAAAAGAGCCTAAATTTCAAAAAATATTGCGAAAAAACAACAATCTTCCATTATAGAGTGAATGTTTGAGGTGTATAGAAGGCATTTATTTCATTTTTAGAAATTTTAATTTTTCACATTTTTCCATGAAAAGTGCCAATACCCCCCCCTTTGGGTTCTAGGTGAAATTCTCACTCGACACAAATCAAACAAAAATGTTTCCATGGTGTGTATTGTTGTTCATTTTCATCAAATAAACAAAATAAAACCCAGAGTTAATCATTAAAGACAGGAAATGAGCAGAAAAGATGCCTCAGCGCAAGCGTTAATGTTAGTAAAAGAGCCCAAATTTCAAAAAATATTGCGAAAAACAACAATCTTCCATTATAGAGTGAATGTTTGAGGTGTATACAAGGCATTTATTTCATTTTTAGAAATTTTAATTTTTCACATTTTTCCATGAAAAGTGCCAATACCCCCCCCTTTGGGTTCTACACGAAAATCACCCTCGACACAAATCAAACAAAAATGTTTCCATGGTGTGTATTGTTGTTCATTTTCATAAAATAAACAAAATAAAACCCAGAATAAATCATTAAAGACAAGAAATGAGCATAAAAGATGCCTCAGCGTAAGTGTAACTGTTAGTAAAAGAGCCCAAATTTCAAGAAATATTGCGAAAAACAACAATCTTCCATTATAGAGTGAATCTTTGAGGTGTATACAAGGCATTTATTTCATTTTTAGAAATTTTAATTTTTCACATTTTTCCTTGAAAAGTGCCAATACCCCCCCTTTGGGTTCTAGGTGAAATTCTCACTCGACACAATTCAAACAAAAATGTTTCCATGGTGTGTATTGTTGTTCATTTTCATCAAATAAACAAAATAAAACCCAGAGTTAATCATTAAAGACAGGAAATGAGCATAAAAGATGCCTCAGCGCAAGCGTTAATGTTAGTAAAAGAGCCCAAATTTCAAAAAATATTGCGAAAAACAACAATCTTCCATTATAGAGTGAATGTTAGAGGTGTATACAAGGCATTTATTTCATTTTTAGAAATTTTAATTTTTCACATTTTTCCATGAAAAGTGCCAATACCCCCCCCTTTGGGTTCTAGGTGAAAATCTAAATGGACCCAAATCAAACAAAAATGTTTCCATGGTGTGTATTGTTGTTCATTTTCATCAAATAAACAAAATAAAACCCAGAGTTAATCATTAAAGACAGGAAATGAGCATAAAAGATGCCTCAGCGCTTAGTAAAAGAGCCGAAATTTCAAAAAATATTGCGAAAAACAACAATCTTCCATTATAGAGTGAATGTTTGAGGTGAATAGAAGGCATTTATTTCATTTTTAGAAATTTTAAATTTTCACATTTTTCCATGAAAAGTGCCAATACCCCCCCCCTTTGGGTTCTAGGTGAAATTCTCACTCGACACAAATCAAACAAAAATGTTTCCATGGTGTGTATTGTTGTTCATTTTCATCAAATAAACAAAATAAAACCCAGAATATATCATTAAAGACAAGAAAGGAGCATAAAAGATGCCTCAGCGCAAGTGTTAATTTTAGTAAAAGAGCCCAAATTTCAAATATATTGCGATAAACAACAATCTTCCATTATGGAGTGAATGTTTGAGGTGTATAGAAGGCATTTATTTCATTTTTAGAAATTTTAATTTTTCACATTTTTCCATGAAAAGTGCCAATACCCCCCCCTTTGGGTTCTACACGAAAATCACCCTCGACACAAATCAAACAAAAATGTTTCCATGGTGTGTATTGTTGTTCATTTTCATCAAATAAACAAAATAAAACCCAGAGTTAATCATTAAAGACAGGAAATGAACATAAAAGATGCCTCAGCGCAAGCGTTAATGTTAGTAAAAGACCCCAAATTTCAAAAAATATTGCGAAAAACAACAATCTTCCATTATAGAGTGAAAGATTGAGGTGTATACAAGGCATTCATTTCATTTTTAGAAATTTTAATTTTCACATTTTTCCATGAAAAGTGCCAATACCCCCCCCCTTTGGGTTCTACACGAAAATCACCCTCGACACAAATCAAACAAAAATGTTTCCATGGTGTGTCTTGTGTTCATTTTCATCAAATAAACAAAATAAAAACCAGAATATATCATTAAAGACAAGAAATGAGCATAAAAGATGCCTCAGCGCAAGTGTTAATGTTAGTAAAAGAGCCAAAATTTCAAAAAATATTGCGAAAAACAACAATCTTCCATTATAGAGTGAATGTTTGAGGTGTATACAAGGCATTTATTTCATTTTTAGAAATTTTAATTTTTCACATTTTTCCATGAAAAGTGCCAATACCCCCCCCTTTGGGTTCTAGGTGAAAATCTTACTCGACCCAAATCAAACAAAAATGTTTCCATGGTGTGTATTGTTGTTCATTTTCATCAAATAAACAAAATAAAACCCAGAGTTAATCATTAAAGACAGGAAATGAGCATAAAAGATGCCTCAGCGCTTAGTAAAAGAGCCGAAATTTCAAAAAATATTGCGAAAAACAACAATCTTCCATTATAGAGTGAATGTTTGAGGTGAATAGAAGGCATTTATTTCATTTTTAGAAATTTTAATTTTTCACATTTTTCCATGAAAAGTGCCAATACCCCCCCCTTTGGGTTCTAGGTGAAATTCTCACTCGACACAAATCAAACAAAAATGTTTCCATGGTGTGTATTGTTGTTCATTTTCATCAAATAAACAAAATAAAACCCAGAATAAATCATTAAAGACAGGAAATGAGCATAAAAGATGCCTCAGCGCAAGTGTTAATGTTAGTCAAAGAGCCCAAATTTCAAAAAATATTGCGAAAAACAACAATCTTCAATTATAGAGTGAATGTTTGAGGTGTATACAAGGCATTTATTTCATTTTTAGAAATTTTATTTTTTCACATTTTTCCATGAAAAGTGCCAATACCCCCCCCCTTTGGGTTCTAGGTGAAATTCTCACTCGAAACAAATTAAACAAAAATGTTTCCATGGTGTGTATTGTTGTTCATTTTCATCAAATAAACAAAATAAAACCCAGAATAAATCATTAAAGACAAGAAATGAGCATAAAAGATGCCTCAGCGCAAGTGTTAATGTTAGTAAAAGAGCCCAAATTTCAAAAAATATTGCGAAAAACAACAATCTTCCATTATAGAGTGAATGTTTGAGGTGTATAGAAAGCATTTATTTCATTTTTAGAGATTTTAATTTTTCACATTTTTCCATGAAAAGTGCCAATACCCCCCCCCTTTGGGTTCTAGGTGAAAATCTCACTCGTACCAATCATACAAAAATGTTTCCATGGTGTGTCTTGTTGTTCATTTTCATAAAATAAACAAAATAAAACCCAGAATATATCATTAAAGACAAGAAATGAGCATAAAAGATGCCTCAGCGCAAGTGTTAATGTTAGTAAAAGAGCCCAAATTTCAAATATATTGCGAAAAACAACAATCTTCCATTATAGAGTGAATGTTTGAGGTGTATAGAAGGCATTTATTTCATTTTTAGAAATTTTCATCAAATAAACAAAATAAAACCCAGAGTTAATCATTAAAGACAGGAAATGAGCATAAAAGATGCCTCAGCGCTTAGTAAAAGAGCCGAAATTTCAAAAAATATTGCGAAAAACAACAATCTTCCATTATAGAGTGAATGTTTGAGGTGAATAGAAGGCATTTATTTCATTTTTAGAAATTTTAATTTTTCACATTATTCCATGAAAAGTGCCAATACCCCCCCCTTTGGGTTCTAGGCGAAATTCTCACTCGACACAAATCAAACAAAAATGTTTCCATGGTGTGTATTGTTGTTCATTTTCATCAAATAAACAAAATAAAACCCAGAGTTAATCATTAAAGACAGGAAATGAGCATAAAAGATGCCTCAGCGCAAGCGTTAATGTTAGTAAAAGAGCCCAAATTTCAAAAAATATTGCGAAAAACAACAATCTTCCATTATAGAGTGAATCTTTGAGGTGTATACATGGCATTTATTTCATTTTTAGAAATTTTAATTTTTCACATTTTTCCATGAAAAGTGCCAATACCCCTCCCTTTGGGTTCTAGGTGAAAATCTCACTCGACACAAATCAAACAAAAATGTTTCCATGGTGTGTATTGTTGTTCATTTTCATCAAATAAACAAAATAAAACCCAGAATAAATCATTAAAGACAAGAAATGAGCTTAAAAGATGCCTCAGCGCAAGTGTTAATGTTAGTAAAAGAGCCCAAATTTCAAAAAATATTGCGAAAAACAACAATCTCCCATTAAAGAGTGAATGTTTGACGTGTATAGAAGGCATTTATTTCATTTTTGAAAAATTTTAATTTTTCACATTTCTCCATGAAAAGTGCCAATACCCCCCCCTTTGGGTTCTAGGTGAAATTCTCACTCGACACAAATCAAACAAAAATGTTTCCATGGTGTGTCTTGTTGTTCATTTTCATCAAATAAACAAAATAAAACCCAGAGTTAATCATTAAAGACAGAAAATGAGCATAAAAGATGCCTCAGCGCAAGCGTTAATGTTAGTAAAAGAGCCCAAATTTCAAAAAATATTGCGAAAAACAACAATCTTCCATTATAGAGTGAATCTTTGAGGTGTATACAAGGCATTTATTTCATTTTTAGAAATTTTAATTTTTCACATTTTTCCATGAAAAGTGCCAATACCCCCTCTTTGGGTTCTAGGTGAAATTCTCACTCGACACAAATCAAACAAAAATGTTTCCATGGTGTGTATTGTTGTTCATTTTCATCAAATAAACAAAATAAAACCCAGAGTTAATCATTAAAGACAGGAAATGAGCATAAAAGATGCCTCAGCGCAAGCGTTAATGTTAGTAAAAGAGCCCAAATTTCAAAAAATATTGCGAAAAACAACAATCTTCCATTATAGAGTGAATCTTTGAGGTGTATACAAGGCATTTATTTCATTTTTAGAAATTTTAATTTTTCACATTTTTCCATGAAAAGTGCCAATACCCTTTGGGTTCTAGGTGAAATTCTCACTCGACACAAATCAAACAAAAATGTTTCCATGGTGTGTATTGTTGTTCATTTTCATCAAATAAACAAAATAAAACCCAGAATAAATCATTAAAGACAGGAAATGAGCATAAAAGATGTCTCAGCGCTTAGTAAAAGAGCCGAAATTTCAAAAAATATTGCGAAAAACAACAATCTTCCATTATAGAGTGAATGTTTGAGGTGAATAGAAGGCATTTATTTCATTTTTAGAAATTTTAATTTTTCACATTATTCCATGAAAAGTGCCAATACCCCCCCCCTCTGGGTTCTAGGTGAAATTCTCACTCGACACAAATTAAACAAAAATGTTTCCATGGTGTGTATTGTTGTTCATTTTCATCAAATAAACAAAATAAAACCCAGAGTTAATCATTAAAGACAAGAAATGAGAATAAAAGATGCCTCAGCGCAAGGGTTAATGTTAGTAAAAGAGCCCAAATTTCAAAAAATATTGCGAAAAACAACAATCTTCCATTATAGAGTGAATGTTTGAGGTGTATAGAAGGCATTTATTTCATTTTTAGAAATTTTAATTTTTCACATTTTTCCATGAAAAGTGCCAATACCCCCCCCTTTGGGTTCTAGGTGAAAATCTTCACTCGTACCAATCAAACAAAAATGTTTCCATGGTGTGTATTTTTGTTCATTTTCATCAAATAAACAAAATAAAACCCAGAATAAATCATTTAAGACAAGAAATGAGCTTAAAAGATGCCTCAGCGCAAGTGTTAATGTTAGTAAAAGAGCCCAAATTTCAAAAAATATTGCGAAAAACAACAATCTCCCATTAAAGAGTGAATGTTTGACGTGTATAGAAGGCATTTATTTCATTTTTGAAAAATTTTAATTTTTCACATTTCTCCATGAAAAGTGCCAATACCCCCCCCCTTTGGGTTCTAGGTGAAATTCTCACTCGACACAAATCAAACAAAAATGTTTCCATGGTGTGTATTGTTGTTCATTTTCATCAAATAAACAAAATAAAACCCAGAGTTAATCATTAAAGACAGAAAATGAGCTTAAAAGACGCCTCAGCGCAAGTGTTAATGTTAGTAAAAGAGCCCAAATTTCAAAAAATATTGCGAAAAAACAACAATCTTCCATTATAGAGTGAATGTTTGAGGTGTATAGAAGGCATTTATTTCATTTTTAGAAATTTTAATTTTTCACATTTTTCCATGAAAAGTGCCAATACCCCCCCCCTTTGGGTTCTACACGAAAATCACCCTCGACACAAATCAAACAAAAATGTTTCCATGGTGTGTCTTGTTGTTCATTTTCATCAAATAAACAAAATAAAACCCAGAATAAATCATTAAAGACAAGAAATGAGCATAAAAGATGCCTCAGCGCAAGTGTTAATGTTAGTAAAAGAGCCCAAATTTCAAAAAATATTGCGAAAAACAACAATCTTCCATTATAGAGTGAATGTTTGAGGTGTATAGAAGGCATTTATTTCATTTTTAGAAATTTTAATTTTTCACATTTTTCCATGAAAAAGTGGCAATACCCTCCCCCCTTTGGGTTCTAGGTGAAAATCTCACTCGTACCAATCAAACAAAAATGTTTCCATGGTGTGTATTGTTGTTCATTTTCATCAAATAAACAAAATAAAACCCAGAGTTAATCATTAAAGACAGGAAATGAGCATAAAAGATGCCTCAGCGCTTAGTAAAAGAGCCGAAATTTCAAAAAATATTGCGAAAAAACAACAATCTTCCATTATAGAGTGAATGTTTGAGGTGAATAGAAGGCATTTATTTCATTTTTAGAAATTTTAATTTTTCACATTATTCCATGAAAAGTGCCAATACCCCCCCCCTTTGGGTTCTAGGTGAAAATCTCACTCGACACAAATCAAACAAAAATGTTTCCATGGTGTGTATTGTTGTTCATTTTCATCAAATAAACAAAATAAAACCCAGAGTTAATCATTAAAGACAGGAAATGAGCATAAAAGATGCCTCAGCGCAAGCGTTAATGTTAGTAAAAGAGCCCAAATTTCAAAAAATATTGCGAAAAACAACAATCTTCCATTATAGAGTGAATCTTTGAGGTGTATACATGGCATTTATTTCATTTTTAGAAATTTTAATTTTTCACATTTTTCCATGAAAAGTGCCAATACCCCTCCCTTTGGGTTCTAGGTGAAAATCTCACTCGACACAAATCAAACAAAAATGTTTCCATGGTGTGTATTGTTGTTCATTTTCATCAAATAAACAAAATAAAACCCAGAATAAATCATTAAAGACAAGAAATGAGCTTAAAAGATGCCTCAGCGCAAGTGTTAATGTTAGTAAAAGAGCCCAAATTTCAAAAAATATTGCGAAAAAACAACAATCT
>NW_027286476.1:0-23950 GCF_022747635.1 Hetaerina americana | reverse complement strand
GTGAGATATATGCCTTTTAAATTTGGAGAACACCTAATTACATACCCAACAATAATACTTGCTGCTGAGATAGTCATGTTTTAATTGATTTGGGCTTTGCTTGAATTTACTGCAGTATCAATCTCTGTAGAAAATATATTTGTAAATGTTCCTTTTTGAAGTAGTTAAGATCTATGTTTTTGGTAGAATTGAACGGGAGTCAAGTGTCAAACGACAGCTATAAACATCGTCAATAATGTTTAGAAAATAGTATTATTTCACATGCGCAATGATCAAACGATACATTGAGTCAAAATCATTCTAAATGGATTGTTAAAATACAATGGTTATAAATAGGAAGATTCGATATTTAAGTAGTTAACGCAAAATTAGATTTTTATTGTGTACTGTAGTGAGGGACCATTTTATTTAATATGCTGAATCAATTCGCAAGTACACCTATTAACGCCACAAATCCCTTGCTGTTGTGAAATACTCCTTTTTAATTATGGTGATTGTGACGTCAATTCATTTCTTCTTCTACATTCTGTTCGATTGGCATTGCTTCTATTCTTGAAAATGCCATTATTTAAGGATACAAGTGTGACCTTTATATTTCAAATGCATTTAATGTACTCACTTTCACAGCAAACCGATAATGGTTGATTATATGCAGTTTAATTGAGTACACTATGCATTTAGACGGGCTTTATTTTTATGCAAATTCAGAATCAATGGAAACAAAATTTAATAAAATATTGGAGCAATGTAAGACAATAAGAAGTCTCCTTGAATTTGAGTGTTTGTGTACAATAATTAAAAATGTTTAACATCACCAATATAATGGCACGCTCGTTTAAACTGTTAAATTCTCATTAAGTATGATGAGCGATCATGCATCTATTATCCTTTGATTATGGAGAATTTAGTAAACCAAAATGTGCAAACATAATAAAATGGCACCCATCATAATTCTGCCAAATTTCCTTGAAGAATTAGCAGTTTTAATGTAGCGCTCTTGGATTTATTTTCATGAATTCACCAAACTCAAAGGATTTCATTTCCACCTTACTCATCTCTCAATAAACAATCAGTGTTACAAAAACAGCGTAAAAAAACAGTTAGTTTTACATTTGAATGTCCACAATATGAAATGCGCTGTAAGTTGATGAAATTCCACAAAAAATAGTATTATTTAGATTTGCTCTACCCCTCATGGTGTATAATCATGACTCCACTGCTAATTAAAAATGGTCTGCAGAAATCACGTTGTGGCGTATTAGCAAGGGAGCAAAAGTCTCTCTTGTGTAGTAGCAAGATTCGTATGATATGTTTTGGGAAATGAACCCATAACTCATCACTGTAATTCAAATGACATGGAAAGAGGACATGGCCAAGTGTTAAACGATACTCATTTGAAATGAGAAAGGTGAGCTTTAATCAGTTCATTACAGATCTGACTGATGTGAGTCTCCCTGTTAAGTTTCCTATCTATATTAATTCCTAGTATTTTAGAATTTTCAACATCAGTACATTTTTATATACTATAACTGCATACATAATGCTGAGTTTTGTTAGTATTTAAACGTAAATGATTAATATGAAACCTGCCTGCTTAGCCTGTCTTTGAGTGGCTATGAATCGTACCTTTGCATCTTCTAGATTTTGACATTTTTGCACACAAAAAGCATAATAAGCATATGAAACATATGAAGGTTTAATTTTACAGGGCAAATCATTAATCATGATGATACCCAAAATAGCTTAAAGACTAGAAGTTCTTCATGAAAAGATGGGCATTGAAATTATTATTGGAAGCCGAATGAGGCCATGTCTTTATGGACAAACACAATGCAAACAAGAAATTTGCCACTTGTTTCCTTCACAAACCCACCACAAACTCAAGTCATCATTCTGACGGCATTAACTTCATTCTTCCCTGATTCTATCGAAGCATCAGAATGCTATCGGTCGTATCCAAGCTGAACCAAACCATTGAAGCTGATGAGAAGTTTGACAAAAAACATAAGGTGCGCATTATTTATGTTCACTGAATAGCTAGTTTAATGTACATTAATCAGGTAACTACCATGGAAATGGGAAACAGAAGGTAAATAGAAACCTAATTTAACAAAGTTCAAGGATGCAACCTCTTGCCAGCAATATTCAACAAATGCATCTATGGAAGAGACAAATTGAAGGAAACACAAAAATCGGGCTTCAAAGGACCCAAGGATAAATGACGAAGCAATCAACATGCTCCGGTTTGCAGATGAAATAGAAGTAGCAACGAAAACGCAAGAGGACCTGAAAGCTAATCTGAATATTATGGACCAACTTCTTGGAGAATATAATATGAGCACAACAAGAAGAAAACGAAATCCTTGTGCGCGTGGAAGAGAAGAAGCTTAATCCAGATATCGCCAATTGAGGAGTGAAACTGGACCAAGTGGAATCCTTCTTTCATCTACTTGTTGGGCAGTAATATAGTAACATGGGATGGAAGAAGTTCGACCGACGTTAAGAAAGAATAGCCCAGGCAAAGAGGACGTTCATTGAGAAAAGGCTATTACTACGTTCAAAGAATATAAGATTGCAAACAAGGAAGCAGATGGTCAAAACGTTTGTGTGGAGCATTGCATTCTATGGATCAGAGCCATGGAATAGCAAAAAAGATCCTGCAAGGATGGCCAAAAGACCAGTACATGGAAGGGCAAATTGAGAAGAACATAAAACAGCAAACCTATCAAAGGGAAATGATGCTTAATAGTGAAGAATGGAGGGCCTGCAGTAAACCAATCTTAGGATTGTTATACTGATGTTGATGATGATTTGCTAGTTAACTTTTTAAAGTCAAATAACTCACATTTACCCCGTGTTTCATAATCATCATTTCTATATCATAGTACCATATCTATATCATACCAAATAAATATTATATTACTCCAAACAAAACAAAAAATCCCGCATTCTCCTCTACATCAGGTCCCTCTTCAGCTCTGAGTACTTCCTTCCTCCCTTCATCCCGTCCAACATCCCTATCCTGTTCCTTCCCTTTCCTTGCTTGCCTCACATTCTCCCCTCTATTACCATCTTGAACAGTCCCCTGTCTGTCAATATGCCCTTCATCCGTTTTTACTGCCTTATTAGGATTTCTCCCAACCAACCCCTCTCTTCACCCACCATACCAAGTACTTTCTCATTGGTTTTCTTCTCGGTCCATTTCACCTTCTCCATTTTCTCCACACCCACATGTCAAAAGCCTCCAGTCCACGACTATCCTCCTGCTTCAATGACCACATTTCCTTTCCAAACTCTGCACCATATCAAAAGTTTCACGAGTCTTTTTTTAATATCCTTACTCAACGTCCCATTCGTCAACTCTCTCCACCTTATGAAAGCCTCTGTGCCTAGCGTAATTCTTCTCCATACGTCCCTACTACTTTGACCGTATTGGTCCAAAATGCTTCAGAGATACGTCAACTATTCCACCTGCATTAGTTTTTGCCCTCCTATTTTCATGTTTAGCTTAGCTTTTTTATTTCTAGAAAATTGCATAAACTTGGTTTTATTAATTTTGTTTCTCATCCCATATCTGTCCCACTGGATCTCCAATTCACTCAGCAAACCTTACAACCCCTTCTCTGACTGACAAACTAAAGCTTAATTAATTTATTTTTTCATACTCCGTGTGTATCCTTTACCCATGCTTGGGCTAATTGATGGTTCCTGATGAAGTGATCCTTAGTTTAATTGTGCACAGAGATTCGCAATGAGGTTATAGCACGTGTTTTAAAATAATAATTCGTTAGGTCAGCACAGATTAGCAAATCCCACCTGTCCAAGGAAATACGGAACTTCCGATTTAAAGAGGTACACGGACACATGATAATCTCTGAGACACTGTCACGTACACTGAATAAATCACTAGTCCAACCGTGCAACCCCTCACCTGACACCAATATGTCGCGAGGGGGGTTTCTATGGTGCAACACAAAGGGTATCGTGGAAGGTCAGAGTAACTACACCGAGTATTACCCAAGCAGCCATATATTACCTACCGTTATTCATAATGCACCATTAACATAGGTATAAGCAAATTATGGATGGCTAGACCCTCGGTAAACCAACGCAAGTGCGGACAGAATTAAAATGGCAGAAAATTACCTGGAATAGGGTAAATGCAGGGTGGACGCGGTCACGAAACACATAACCTAGGCAGAGCCCTCGTCCGTCGGAAAGGAAGGGAGTATTGCAGGGTGGACGAGGTTAAACGAACGTAACCTAGGCAGAGCCCTCGTCCGAAGTTTAGTCAGGAATAGGACACACTGTCGCGACAAGCGCAACATAGCCGAAGCATCGTGCCCTACCGGTCACCGCCAGATAACCAACTGACTGCTTTTTGCCCGGCAATCAGGGCTTTTATACCCAATTTAGGAGTCAGGGGAGGAATACTTTTGAAACATTGTCTTTGGTCACGTGGGACATTCGCAGGAGCCAGGGAAGGAGTACCATGTCGCATACTTGCGACAATAGATATAAAGTTTTGCAAAGTTACCATCTAGAATTTCGTTCAAGTAAAATGAGCTCTGTTGTTTAAAATATTAAATCTTCCTATTTACACCACACATGGAAAGAATGGACTGGTGAGATCTTTTATGAAACATATACCTTTTAATTTCTGGAGAACATCAAATTACATTCACGACAAGATTACCAGCTGCTGAGATAGTTGTCTTTTAATTTGTTCTGATCATAAACTCTGCTTGAATTGACTGGAGTATCCATCTAAGCGTAGAAAATATATATGTTAATGCTCCTTTTTGAAGTAAGTATGGTCTATGTTTTGGATGGAATTGAACAGGAATCAAGTGCCAACCTACAGCTGTAAACAGTGTCAATATAAATTGAAAATAATACTTAATAATGTATTCCATGATCAACCAATACATTGAGACCAAATTATTCAAAGTGGATTTTTAAAATACAATTTATTGAAAGATTCAATATTGAAAAATTAAACATAAAATAAACTGTATTTAATACACGCTCGGTAGAAGATAGGGCTTCTTAAGTTATTTCCATAGCCATTTTGCAATTACCCAATTGGGTGCCACAAATCACATATTATGAAGCACTCCTTTTTAATTACAGTGTTTGTAAAATGAATTCATTTCTTCATCTTCATTATATTTGATTGGCATCTATTGGCTTAGAAATGCCATTTATTTTAGAATATAAGCATGACATATAAAAGTCAATTGTTTTAAATGCACGCGATTTCAAAGCCAATTAATAATGACTGATTCCATACAGATTCATTGAGTATATTTTATTTATTTTTACAGGCTTTATTTTCATAAAATATTCAGAATAAATCAAAACAGATTTCTATGAAATATTGGAACAGTTTAAGATGATGAGAAGTCTCCTGGAATTATAAAGTTTGTTTTAAAAAATTATAAAATATCAAACGAATTTAATGGCAGACTCATTTAAACAGTTATTAATTCATTTATGCATTCATTGTCATTTAATTTTGGACAATTTATAAACTCAAATTAAAACAAACATATTAAATATTAATCTTCATTACCTCAGAATAAAACAACCAGAAACGGACATATTTTCCCAGATTTATGAAGAAGGTTTGATTGCCCAATTGCTTGATGCGTGAGTGTTGTGGTGTCCGATGGATTCCCAGCAACATCACTAATCACTACTTCCAAGATTTCCTTTGACTGCTTCCCATCCTGTTCATTTAGAGATTGATGAAACTGCTGGAATTCTTCAATGCTTTCGGGCATTAATTGATCATTACTCAATTGAACTAATAACTGTGGAAATCAAGTTATATGGTGACCACTGTTCTGATTCTTTTGTTTAAAAAAAATCAAGTTTTATAGATTGGTAGTGTATAAATACTGATGAAATTAGTGTGTTGTTTTGCATTGATCATTCTTCATAAAACTATGAGCAAACAAGTTCAAGAATGATATTTGTCAAAGAGGCAGAACATTCTCACTCCATTCTCTTCAAATCTTATGCCATAGCATAGATATGTGCTCGTCAAACACTATCTGCATTTTGCAGACAATGGTACCTTTATGAGGGATAGACATCCTTGTGTCAAGCTGAATGAAATTAGCCCTCTGCTTGTATTTCTCAACAAAAAGTTCTCAAGTTTGTTGACACCTGAGAGGAAGATTTCTATTGATAAAAATGTTATTCTGTACAAGGATGAGCTCTCACTGATGCAGTATGCTTCCCTGAAAGGAGCCAGATTTGGGGAGGAAACGTTTAGATTTGCTAAGCCTATGTCTGGATATATATGGTCATTTAATATTATTTCTACAGGAAAAAGGTGGGTCATGATAGTCCAGGTGGGTAGAGCATTGGACTATTGACCGGAGGGTCCTGAGTTCAAACCCCAGGCAAGGCACTCAGGGCACCTGATGCTCCACTCAAGCTATGTGATTTTTTCTGGTACCAATCTTCGTGGTAAACCTTATCTGCCACAGTGAAAGTAACTGGCTCCCCTTAATACCCTGATGTGTGAATTTCACAGACTGTATAGAGCTAAGTACTGGGTGAACTCTACCTTCACCCATAAACCGACCTTCCAGCATTGATTACTGTGTTTATGGTACACAGGAAATGGTCAGTATTGAACGTGGAATATACCAATCTTCCTAATACATCCTTAGATTGTGATAGCAGTAATGAAACCTCTGCTAGGTCAAAGATTATGTCCTGACTGCAGACAACTATTACACCTCCTCATAGCTGGCTGATTTATTGGCTATGAAAGGAACCGATAGACATGGGACATTGAGAATTAAAAGGAAGGAAGTACTAGATGACGTATAGACTAAAGAAGTTGAAAAAGGAGGAATTGGTTGCCCTCCAGCAAGGCAAAGTGATTGCTGTGAATTGGGAAGATAAGAAGGCCGTCAAGTCTCTGTACCCTTTACAGTACATAATACGGAATTTGTGGAATATAAATGAAAAGGATATGGTGCTTTAAAAGCCAAAAGTTGCTGTTGTGTACAATAATACAATAGGTGGAGTAGAAAGGGAAGATCAGCACCTGAGAAATTTCCCCATTATGAAAAAAGGGGGCAATAAATATTTTAAACATTTTTCACTTGTTGGACCAGGGCACATGGAATGGATTTCTGTTGCAGAGAAAGGGTGGTGGACCAAAGGGTAAGTTCAGAATTTAGAATCAAACTAGTGGAAGATGTAATTGAAGGGTACATTGCATATGATATAACATGTGAGGGTAGAAGGCCTTCAGTAGAACCAAATCCTTGATCCTCTATGTAAGTTACAATTTCCCAAGTATATTCCACCTACAGAGAAGAAGGAAGAGCTTTGTAGGATGTGTGCAGTTTGTTGTGCCAAAATGGATGGAACAAGCAAAAAGATTGGAAAAGAAGCGAGATGCCATTTCCAAGCATGTCACAGCCGCTAAGAACAGACATGTGTTTTTATGAACGGGAGGAGATTTTCGTGTGTTTTAAAAATATGGTTAAAAGAATTCGTAAATCATGCCTTAAGTTTCTACGTCATTTCATTTTAATCCCCATGTTGTTTCGTCATCCTGTTTTTCAACAGGAATTAATAATTATAAATCGTCGATGACTTCATTTGCGTGTGACTGATCCTGAGCAACTTTCATTTGCCGCTTTGTTTGTAATTCAAATTTCGAAAATTATGAAGAAGAGTTGCTGTTTCTCTCGCTTTTAATACACAAAACATTCTATATAAAAATAATTTAATTAGAATGTGCCAATTGCAAATTGCCATACATTCTCAATCGTTTTCACTCTGAATATTTTGATTATGCTGATTAAATTGTAAACAATTTCTTTCACTTTTTCCACGTTTTTTCATTGGTGCGTTGTTGATGCAAAAGAAGAATGGGGGTCCTGCTACCGACCGACCAATCGATGCTTATGGACTGCGCCGTTAGGTGCATCTTATACCAATATCCAGCTATGATGATCAATGGTCATAGGATATAAGTGGTTCATGGGGGAAGTTGAGCTAGTGAGTATATTTTAGTGCAGTTTGTGACAGTATTATATTTGGAGATTATGACTGCCCATTTATGCTTGCTTTAGCACAATTGTATCTGAAATGGGGATTATCAGGGTAATCCCATAAAGGTTCTAATAATGGGTTACCAGTATTTCCTATTGCTTGTTGAAATGACGTGGCTAGGTCGCTTAGATATGTTGGAAGGTCCGGTATTTTTAGATCCATGTGAATATCTGAGTTTCTTACAAACCAGGCGTCGTTGGCAAGGGTTCGTAGAGTATTATTTTGGAAGCGTGTCAATTTATTCAATTTGGTTGCGGCTATTGAACCCCAGGCTGGGTAGCCTTCAGATAGGGGGTATCATAGATTTAAATAACAGTACCTTGGTGAGAAGACAAAGGGGACTGGTGCATTTTATGAAGGGAAAAAATAAGAAAGCGGCTGAATTGGCCTTGTCGAGTGCATATTGAGTGTGTGCTTGCTGGTAGGTTTACTAAGTCCATTTGTACACCAAGAAATTTAGCCAATGATGCCTGGGGGATTATTTCCCTGCGATAGTGGATAGGAGTGATGTGAGGATTCTTCCATTTTCTGGCGTAGTTTACGTTTATGCTTTTTGTGGTGTTTATGGTTAGTTTCCAATTGGTCATCCACTCTGCTATGCTCTTAAGGTGTTCTTGGATATTTTTGCGGCGTGATTTGGGTCAAAGGAAGTCGACGCTATAGCTGAGTCATCCGCATAGAGGTAGGTTTTGGGTCGGGGTGGGGTCGTTAATGTACAGGTTGAATAGGACAGGTGACAAAATTGATCCTTGAGGAAAGCCTGCGGATATGGACCGGGTAGTTGATTTGGCATTGTTAAGGGCTACAAAGAACGTGCGGTTTGAAAGAAAGAAAGGGATTTGATAGGTGTTTATCTGTGGGCTCGGGTCCATACCAAATTGTCGTTATGTGAGAGTGAACTTATTTTCTCTTGCCAAGTTTTTTCCTAATGTGTTCTAGTTTTGGATGTTACAAGTTTTCGAAGTGCACAGAAGCCGATTTTATCTTGGCGGAGATGAGTGCGTTGCCATGAGGGCTCTGGCCTTGTTTCTAAGGGAAGTTATGCGCAAAATATCTTGAGGTAGTGTGGCACCAGCGATGGAGGTCGGAGAAGGAGGGTAGCAAGAGCGAAGAATGATTTTGGTTAAGGTGCTTGTGAAATCTTGAGCCGCTTTCTCTATGCTGTCTGGAGTGCTAGCAGGAGATGGGACAAGATTAATGGCCAAGCAGTTTTCTTTAAATAGTTTCAAATTAACTCTTCTAGTTGGTTCTGGTTGTATGGAGGAGTGTAGGAACGCAGTAAAATATGGGGCAGTGGTCCGAGGCTGAGTTATCTAGGTTAAGGATTTGGAATGCGATATCTGCGGATAAGGGAACTACATCCAGGATATCGGAGGAGTGGGGGTGATGATGGAAGTGGGTAGGGAAAGGTGGTGAGTGAATTGCAATATTTTTGGTAATTAGGAGCTTATGAAGGGCTCGCCCTCGTGTGATAGTGGTTTTGCAACCCCAGGCAGAATGTTTGGCGTTTAAGTCACCACCTTTTATGAGCTTTGGGTGCAGTAGGGATGAGAGCGCTGATAAGCCAGGGGCGTCTGACTTTGAGGATGAAGGTGGAAAGTAGGCTGACCAAATGTTAAGGGTCCCAGTAACTCCTTTTATTGCTTTTCCAGCGAGTTCCAGTTTTTGGGTGGGTGGGGGTTGAAGTTATGTGAAGAGTAGGTTAGTTTTGGATAGGATCATGACCCCGCAATCAGGATCATTGGCTCTTTATCTTCTGATTGTAGAGTAATTTGGACAATTAAATGTTTGGCTATTATAAAGTTTGGTTCCTTGAAGAAGGATGATGTCTGGATAATGATTTGTTATTAGGAGGTTTAGCTCTTCTTTTTGTTTTTTATGCAATTTATGTTCCATTGTAGACTTTTAAGGAAGTGGTTGTTTATTTGTGAATTAGGCACCATTTACAAGTTGAAGAAGGGCTGGTATAAGGTCATTGGTGATGATGCTAATAAGGGTTTTCCTCTCAGTAGGAGAGAGAAGTTTGGTAATTATGCTCAATAGAGCAGTTCTTGTATTTGCGGTTGATGATTGGTCATCGATTGAGGGAGAGTGTTCTCCAGAGGGTGGCGGAAGGTGTTCATCAGAGGTTGGGGGAGAGTTAAGAGATGATTGAGGGGTTCACAGCCAAACTGTCAGCTATCAAAAGAGCCCTAAAAGACATAAGAGAATGTAATGGCTCTTCTCTAATCTGTTCGCACTCATTGATTTCCCTATAATCCATATCAGTCTTGTCATCGATGCACCTGATGGTTCAGGAGATCTATTACACCCTGTGGTCATTTCAGATAAAGGGGAAGTAGGTATCCTCTATATGGACTGCTGGTCATGTGGGAATACCAGGCATTGAAAAAGCTGGCAAAGCAGCAAAGGAAGCCCTGGTCAATCTCAAAACCGACTCAACATTGCTTCCTGTGGTGGACGTCGGGGCTGCCTTGCGGAATTTGGTTCGGAACCAGTGGAAGGAAGCTTGGTGATTCTTGCAAAACAAGGAATTTAAGGCCATTAATTGGGTTATTTTGACAGCGCCCTCTTCCATCTGGAACATTCCGAGGGAAGAGGTCAGGATCATGCGCCTGAGAATCGGGCACTTAGCCCTCACGCACTCTTTATGGAGACAAAAATGCAACCTTGCTGCAATGTTTGTAACTTGCGCCTGATTGTGACTCAGAAATAAATTATAAAAGGCCAGATACCTTTTTTAAAATGAGAGGTAATTTAAGCAATAGTTTAGGAGAGGACCCCAACTTTTTTAGTAAGGTTTCCGAGTTTTTAAAGGAAACTGCCCTGAACGGACAACTTGAGTTTCCGTTTCTTTATTTTTAAATAATTTTGTTTTTAACTATTTATGTTTTTTTATACATTGATGTATTTATCAAAATTGGATTGAGGTTTTAAATGTTTTAAAAAGTGGTGCAAAAAGAACCACTATTACTACGGGTTGGTTTCTTTGGGTAAGACCATTGCCTTCAGCTGAGAGATCTCAATGAAAATGTTGGTTAGTACGGAAGAGAGGGGTGATCCCATGGCTGCACTTTCATGATGTTCAATGTGCTTATCATTCCAAAGGAAGTATGAGTTCCTGAGGCAGGATTTGCGAGGTCCAGGTTAATCCTTAGCTAATTCCTGTTAGGTGAGGTTTTTGATGAGTAGCATGCTAATTAAAAATGTTCTGCAGAAATCACGTTGCGGTGTTTTAGCAAGGGAGCAAAAATCTCTCTTGTGTAGTAGCAAGATTCGTATGATATGTTTTGGGAAATGAACCCATAACTCATCACTGTAATTCAAATGACATGGAAAGAGGACATGGCCAAGTGATACTCATTTGAAATGAGAAAGTTGAGCTTTAATCAGTTCATTACAGATCTGACTGATGTGAGTCTCCCAGTTAAGTTTCCTATCTATAAATAATTCCTAGTAGTTTAGAATTTTCAACATCAGTACATTTTTATATACTATAACTACATACAATATGCTGAGTTTTGTTATTATTTAAACATAAATGATTAATATGAAACCTGCCTGCTTAGCCTGTCTTTGAGTGGCTCTGAATCGTACCTTTGCATCTTTTAGATTTTGATATTTTTGCACACAAAAAGCATAATAAGGATATAAAACATATGTAAGTTTAATTTTACAGGGCACACCAGTAATTTTGATGATACCAAAAATAGCTCAAAGACTAGAAATTCTTCATGAAAATATGGGCATTGAAATTATTATTGGAAGCCGAATGAGGCCATGTCTTTATGGACAAATTAACCCTAGAACTATTAAAAATTTAAGAGATATTAGGTAAATCAGACTGTTGTGCTAAGATACAATTTTCAAGGAAATAATGAAATTAACTCCTAATAATAATAATCTAGAAGGAACTTGAATCCTTAAATGAAACATCCCTATCATGTTCCTTCCCTTTTCTTGCTTGCCTCACATTCTCCCCTCTATTACCATCTTGAACAGTCCCCTGTCGGTCAATATGCCCTTCATCAATTTTTACTGCCTCAATAGGATTTCTCCCAACCAACCCCTCTCTTCACCCACCATACCAAGTACTTTCTCATTGGTTTTCTTCTCGGTCCATTTCACCTTCTCCATTTTCTCCACGCCCACATGTCAAAAGCCTCCAGTCCACCACTATCCTCCTGCTTCAATGACCACATTTCCTTATATAACTATGCACCATATCAAAAGTTTCACGAGTCTTTTTTTAATATCCTTACTAACGTGCCATTCATTAACTCTCTCCTCCTTATGAAAGCCTCTGTGCCTAGCATAATTCTTCTCCATACGTCCCTACTACTTTGACCGTATTGGTCCAAAACACTACCGAGGTATGTAAACTGTTCTACCTGCTCTAGTTTTTGCCCTCCTTTTTTAATGTTTAGCTTAGCTTTTTTCTTTCTAGAAAATTGCATAACCTTTGTTTTATTAATTTTGTTTCTCATCCCATATCTGTCCTACTGGATTTCCGATTCACTATGCAGTGCCTCATGCTCTTGGCTGACTGACAAACTAAAGCTCGGTCATCAGGAAACCTAACTGATTTTACGAACACCCCACCCACCTTCATTTCTACCTCCAATTCTTCTTATGCCTCTTTAATCATTTCTTCTGCATACAGGTTGAACAGCAACGGTGATAGTGGTCAACCCTTTCTTACAACTCTTCGTAACACTCCCCAACCGGACTTCCCGTTTCCCACTGGTACCTGAGCATCCTGGGACATGTACAGGTTGCGGATTAGCCTCCTTTCCCTCCAATCTATCTCTATTTCCTGCAATATACTCATTAGTTTTTCCCAATTCACTCTATCAAACTCTTTTTCGAAAATTACTAAACAGGCAAATACCTCCTGGTTGTGTTGTATATTCCTCTCGATTAATAATCTCATTTCTGCAACAGCATCACGCGTACCTCTCCCCTTCCTAAACCCGCACTGATCATCCCTAAGTAATCATTTGCCCTACTCTCTATCCTTTGGTTTATTATCCTTAGAACAACTTTAGCTGCGTTGGATATCAAACTTATCATCCTGTAGTCCTCACATGATGTAGCCTTTACCTCCTTTGGAATAGGATCTAAAACTGATCTCACATATTTTTCCGGCCAGATTCCTTCCTCATAAATACTACGGATCAGCCCATAAAGCCTTTTCCTCCCACATTTTCCTAAGCCTTTTAAAATTTTCGTGGGAATGTTATCAACCCCGACGGCCTTATTTAGTTTCATCTCCCTTAATGCCCTTCCTATCTCATTGTTTAGTATGCCTTGATCTAAACTATCTTCTTCTACGTCATGTTCCTTTTCTATGTCTAACTTTTTTGGTCTAAGCTCTTTACTATACAGTTCTTCTATATATTCTTTCCATCCCTCTTGGATATTTCTTGCGTCAACTATCATCTTACCCGCCTTATCTCTAACTGCTATCGTTGATCTCCCTTTCTTACTTCCCGATAAAGATTTAACTTTGCTGTACAGTGCACCGATTTCCCCCTTCCTTTGCAGACTTTCCATATCATCGCACTGCGTCTTCCACCATGCTTCTTTTGCTTTATTTGTGACCATCTCAATTTATTGTTTAATTCTTTGTACTTCATTTTGCCTAATTCTGTATTTAGATTCTTTCAATTTTGCCGGTCATCCATCTTGTAATCATCTCATCCGTGATCCATGGTTTCCTAGTCCTTTTAGCGTTAACGGTTCCAATAGTGTCTTTTGCGGCTTTAGACAAGCCTTTCTTAATACTTTCCCAATTTTCTTCGATATTACTTAGCTCTTTACCATCCTCCATGATATCGTCTACCGCCTGTTTGTATTCCTTCCTTTTCAAACCATTTAATGCTTCTACATTCCATTTTCTGACTCGTCGCCCCTGCCTTATCTTTTTGAAACGGATGCTACATTTCATAACCACTAAATTGTGGTCAGAGTCTGCATCCCCTCCCGGGAAGCTGTACAAATTTATCACACTGTTCCTTAAACTTGTGTCTAACCATGATATAATCTAGCTGATACCTTTCTGAGTCACCTGGCATAATCCATGTATACCTGCATCTTTTGTGGTGTCTAAACCAAGTGTTGGTGATGACTAGCGCGTCTCCAGCAGAACTTAACTGCTTTCTCCCCGCGGTCATTCCTTGTGCCTAAACCGTAGTCCCTGACCTCATCACCATCTCTTCCTTTGTCTACCGTCGCATTCCAATCCCCCATCACCATCAAATGTTTCCCTGCAGGAACACATACGATTATGTCTCCTACCTGATCATATATCCAATCCGCCTCTTCTTCCTTATGGTTGCTCGGTGGCATGTATACATGAATAATAACCAAGTTTGTCGGTTCTGCTTTTATTTTTTATTATTTACTAGTAGTATTTTATCCGTTACCTGCTCTATGTTGACTACGTTTCTCCCTACCTCTTCATTTAATTCTATGGGACCCCTCGTTTGCTCTCGTCCCTGCCGCTGTATATTAATCTATACTTATCACTCCAGTAACCCCGGCTTTCTTTCCATCTCAACTTGCATAGACCTAAAATATCAATATTTCCCCTTTCCATCTCTCGCTTAACATTCTCCAATTTCCCTGTCCTCATTATTGTCCTAACATTCCACGTTCCTATTCTAACTAATTTGGTATTCTTCTCCTGCGTCTTCTGTCCTGCTGCTGCCGGTTTTCCCTTGCAAGGGTTTCGTGGGATGACGACCGCGGAATCCTTGCCTCCCCCGCTGCCGGGTACGACACACGGCCGATTGGGCCGAGCCCCATAGTTGCCAGGACTCAAAATCTCTGTATAGTCCAACTTGTTAATCTTGGGAATGATAATTGATGTCGTTTCCCGTTGCCTTCCTCAATAGTGTTTTTAACTTGACACCATCACTTATTGGCCGCCCCACTGGGGTCAGATGCCATTGCATCCGCCTCATCCGAGTAACAGACGCTGCGTGGACTACCTTTCGTCTGGCTACTAACCTTCGACCTATCCGGCATGGGTGACCCTACCAGGAGATATAATTATTACTCCTGCCAGCACCGCTCTAGGGGCCATCGGAGCGCACAACCCCTTCCACCACGTCAAGGTTGTAGTCCGAGGAGGGATATATATATATATTTTATATATATTTAAATGAATATATATATATTCATTTAAATATATATATTATATATATATATATATATTATATATATATATATATATATATATATATATATATATATATATATATATATATATATATATATATATATATATATATATATATATATATATATATATGTATTAACATATACAGGGACTTACCCAAAAGTGGTAGGACTGTTTTTCTCTGGTGCGAACGGTGTGATAGAGGAGGGTGTGCCTGGCAGGGTAAGGTGGAGGGGGCTCTTAGCAACAGAGCAACTCCAACCTCAGTCACCTGCGGGCTGTCGTTGAGTGAGAAGACCGTTTCAGAGAATCAAGTTTTCTGCCCGCGTCGAAAAACAAAATGAATCTGAATTTAGAGCAATGTTATTCTGTGAAGATTTGTGCGAACTCGGGAAGACGGTACCTTAACCCTCGATATGATGAAGCAGGCTTATGGGGACACTCCTATTAGCCGTTCCATAGTGTTTGAGTGGCACAAGTGGCTTAAATAGGGTAGGGAGCTCGTTGAAGACGACCATCGCTCCGGACGGCCGTCGACGGCAAGAACCGACACGAATGTGGACAGAGTGAGGACACTGCTGAACACAGACCGACGCTTAACTAGTGAAGAAATGGCAGACCAGTTGGGTCTGTCTGCATCCAACATCCAACGCATTATTACACAGGATTTGGCCATGCTCGAGGTGTGCGCCAAGATGGTGCCGAAAATTCTGAGTGTCGACCAAGTGATAAATAGATAAAGAACGTACTACGGCCGAGTGAATTGAAAGAATATAAAACCCAAAGCCGTACACTTAAGGGCACTTATAGGGGGAATAAAGAAGGGGGTTTACAGGGAGTGAGAAAGTTATAGCAATCACTCAATCACTCCGGTATATGTAGACACATTGACCGTCGTGAATCGCAAACACACAACACTCAGGGTTTACGGGGCGGGAAGCCCGACGCCAGTGACCCGTCACTCAAACTTGCTATATAAATTGCTCATTTTTATCTATTTTCCGTGTTTTCAATGAAATCGTTAAATTCCTTATTTTTATTTATTTTTTGTGTTTTAGGTGAAATCGTAAATTTTCCCTCAATAATTTCCTTCCAACTATTTCAAACTACTTTTTTCAAAATTGGTTGGTTTTTTAACCGCAAACATTGGTGTTATGATTTTCCACGCGCATGTTTTGCGGCGTGTCCACTGAAAACGGCTAGTTTTCATCCAATGATCGTATTTTTGATGAAAACGCGTACTTTCTCTAAATTTCTTCAATTTAAGTAAATCAAACTCCTTTTTCGTTTATTTCTCCATCGCTAAAAATGTCGTTTTAATTTAAACAAGTATTTGAAGTGGAGTTTCCACAGAAAACAGCTCGTTTTTATCTATTTTACGTGTTTTCAAAGAAATCGTTAAATGTTACACTCCTTTTTTCATGATTTGTTAATTTCTCCATCGAAAAATACGTTATTTTAATGTAAACACGTATTTTGTCGTATTTCCTAATAAAACAACTCGTTTAATTTTTTTCCGGGTTTTCGATGATTTCGTTAAATTTCAAACCCTTTTTTTCATCATTCGTTGATTTCTCCGCCGCAAAATATGTAGTTGTAATTTAAAAACATAGTTTATGTGGTATTCAAACGGAAAACTGCTCGTCTTTATTTACTTTTCGTGTTTTCGATGCAATCGTTATTTTACCCTCGATATTTTCCTTTCAAGAGTTTTAAACTACTTTTTTCGATATTCGTTGAATTTTCAATCGCAAAATATGGGTAATTATTTAAACACGTATGTTTTGTGGCGAGTACACTGACAACTGCTAGCTTTTTATCAATCTTCGTATTTTCGATGAAATGTGTATTTTCTCTGAATATTTTTAATTTAAGTAATTCAAACACCTTTTTTCATCATTCGATGATTTCTTCATCGCAGAGTATGTCGTTTTAATTTTAACACAAATTTAAATTGGTATTTCCACAGAGAACAGCTGGTTTATATTTAATTTTCGTGTTTTTGATGTAATCCTTAATAATCTCTCAATATTTTCCTTTCAAGTATATCGAACTACTTTTTTCAAAATTCGTTGAATTTTCAATCGCAGAAATTGGTGTGATGATTTTAAGCGCGCATGTTTTGTGGCGAGTTCACTGAGAACAGCTAGTTCTCTTTCAATCTTCGTATTTTCGATATAATCTCGTATTTTCTCTAACTTTTTTCAATTTCATTGTTTCAAGCGCCTTTCTTCATCATTCGTTGATTTAACTATCGAAAATATGTCCGTTAATTTGAACACGTTTTTTATGTGGTATTTCCACAGAAAACTGCTCGTTTTTATTCAATCTACGTATTTTCGATGAAATCGCGTATTTTTTTTTAATCCGTTGATTTTTCAATCGAAAAATAGTTGTTATTTTTATCATCGCGTATGTTTTGTTGCCATTCCACTGAAAACTGCTAGTTTTTACTTTATTTTCTTATTTTCGATGAAATCAATCAATCAATATTTTTTCAATTCAAGTTTTTCAACTTTTTTTTTCATCATTCGTTGTCTTTCACATCGCAAATTATATCGTTATAATTTAGACTAGTATTTGATGTGGTATTTCCACAGAAAACTTCTCGTTTTTATTTATTTTTTGTGTTTTAAGTGAAATCGTAAATTTTCTCTCAATAATTTCCTTCCAAGTATTTCAAACTACTTTTTTCAAAATTCGTTGGTTTTTTAACCGCAAACATTGGTGTTATGATTTTCCACGCGCATGTTTTGCGGCGTGTCCACTGAAAACGGCTAGTTTTCATCCAATGATCGTATTTTTGATGAAAACGCGTACTTTCTCTAAATTTCTTCAATATAAGTAAATCAAACTCCTTTTTCGTTTATTATTCGAAAAAACAGTTGATTTATGACGATCGGTAAGGACAAGGGACCGCACACGATCGATGTTTCCAATGTCATCACAGGAGAGGGTTGAAGGTCGTCCCGGCATCTTTCATCATCCGTGGTGTCTTGTCGGCCATTTTTAAAACGCTTAATCCATTTGATAACGGATATTTCCTTCAAATCATCATCACCGTAAACAGCTGTTAACATCTCAGTAATTTCTTGATAACTTCTACCTCAGCACTTCACAAAAAACTTGTTGTTGATTCGTTGTTCCGTGATATACCATTTTCAACAAAAGGTGAAAGCAAGGACAACAGAGTCTAACATAACTGGCACCATAACGCACAGCTCGGCGATACGCCAAGCGCAGATGGTTCCTCATTGGGACTCGGGCAAAGAGCACCTTTTGTGGAACATTGGCAGAATCCAGAAAAAGCTGTATTCATCGCTCAAAGACCTCGATGTTCCTCCCACTTGGTCTTTGGGAAAGAGTGGCCGAATGGCACTCAAGTAATTGCCATTTACTTATTTACTTTAATTGCCATTAGTTTTGAGCCTAAAAACAATAAAATTAATATTGGTCATCACTCTTCCTACAAGTTGGCTAGTATTTTGTCCAGATGTTTACATAGTAATAAGCCTGGTAGATATTTCTTCCACGGAATAAACTGTTACTGGGTTTCTGGATGGGGTAAAACAAACGCAAGGGTCAATAGAGATTTCGGCTTCAGTATGTCCAGAGATGGACTACCATCCAATGGAAGAGGATATCGTAGAGAAATACTTCTGTCAGGCAATCATGGGTGAGCGTGGATTCAAAGATTGGTGTTCAACTGACAGCCCAAGGGGTTGTTTTACAGAGAGAATTGAGAATCAATTAGCCAAATAAAGACGCCTACATTACGATTGTGTTCGTCACGGTCTTGTCATGAATTTGGGCGGGAAACACTTGAAGACGAGGGAGATCTGAATGAATTTGGCATCCAACGCGACTCTCAAAGGTCTACATCAAATAGCACTCCACCTGACTGAAGGGGAGTTGGATCAGGATTGCAATCCGACTATGCAACCTATATCTAAAGGTTTTCAACATGTGCTAGGTCTTGCATTGAATTGTTTGGGTTGATAGGAAGAGCGCATGGAATACTTAATCTCCAGTTGCGTTTACCAGACTAGGGGATCCTTGAGTATCAAACGTCCTGCTTTTAGGGCGACAATCAACATAATTCATGGACATGTTCGCCAGGGTAAGGTCAGGTTTGCTGGTAAGTTTCTCTCAAAGGTTCTAGCAAATTTTCTCCAAGAGGAAGGACCTTTGGCACAGAGGGACCGTTCAACTGATGGGTCACGGCAGGATTGGGGGAGACAGCAGTTTGAATTGTGAATGAATGCATTTGCCAAGTGGCATTAGCATTGTTTGTCCATTTAGGTTGTTCAGGAAAATGTGACCTTAATGGGAAGGATGTGCTCAACTTCTTCAAGCAAGTTCATCATTTCTTCATGAATCGTCTGGGGGATGAGCATTTAGTGACCTTGGAAATGAAGTACCTCTTTGCATAGGTGCACCCACAGGGTGTGAAGAGCAAGAGCAATGGCCAGAAGAAGGAGAAAGCCCTCGACTACTTCTTAGAACTTCACCGGTCTCAGTGTGATATCATTCGGGGTCGAGATGACTATTCTCGGCATTATGACCTTAATGTCCATTGCTGGGTGATGGTACTGCACTTTGACATTTTGTTGACAGCAGGTCGTGTGTCGGCTATTATATTATTGAAGAAAGCTATGTGGTTTACATTCTCGGTCAATAAGCCTCGATATTTAAAATACCTTAGGAGATTCTATATGTTATTGAAGAGTCTAGTCTAAATTGCTGTGTAAAATTGAAAGTATTTTCCCCATTTTATCATTGGCCCCAGTTGCAGTTTCGGTAAAGATTGATAAACAATATATAGACAGATATATATTCAACCTTGTGCGATCACGAAAGGATGATTTACTTGCAATATCTTCAAACTTCTCCTTTCTAAATGAATATATCCCCATTATCCTTCAATTTAAGAGGTAATATAAAAGTTTTCCATTCCGAATACCTTTGCGATTACCTTAAAATATATGAAGAAAATGTGATTATTTTTTGAAGTGTACTTACAGATATCAGATGTAATCTCTGCTCAGAAGGTGAGATTAATGATGTTTTCAATGAATATTGTCGTATTAAATATGAAATTGGTGACTATATTAATGCTCATCCAGTTTTGAATTTTGCTGGTAGAGTACACAGAAGGCAAAAGTTTTAATTAAACGAGAAGAGTTTAAACTTTTGTCTATAGCAATTTGCTAATATCAGTCTTTTGTCATCATTATTTAGTCTCATACAACTTATATTATTTTGAGCCAAAGTAGTGGGTCCGTAAGATACAATGTTTTTCTGATTCCCTTTTTTTAAATGGGGAACTCATCATTGTAAAATGACTAAATCTCTTCTACAATTCATCTCTTTAAACATATTGACATGACTCTCCTAAAACCGATTAAAAATATTTAAATAACATTTCCAAAATAATTCATCAAACCGATTCTCGAGTTTGGTAAACCATGTCGTAGCATTTAGGCAATACTATCGGCTTAGTCCACACACGTTCACTCAGACTTTAGCCCAAGTAAATCATTTTGAATGAAACTTACCTGAGAGTATGTATGCGTATACATTCCGGTTGCAATATCAATAAATGCAATCAAAGAGGACGCAAGTCAACATGAATTCCAAGATCATATTTACATTCAATGATGTTTGTTTCGGACTTAGTTGATTTACAAGTTCTAAAGATGATGAAAGAAATATTTCAATGCTTTGTATACATATAACCGTCCTTAAGAAATATGATTTGGGTTAAACTGTGGACATGAATCAATGGAATTTCATTCCTCACAGAATTCGGATGGGAGAAGAGACGTTTGCTGGTACCACCGTCCGTTTGGCGCCGATGCCCGGAAGTGCACGACTCCGTGCTCCTATGCGTCGGAAAACCCCTAGGGCAGTCGGTGATAGCAGCCTCCGATGGTAGTCCCGAACCATGCCGCTTGTACGTGACAGACCGAAACCCAAAAGGTGCGGTTTTTGATCGATACTGGGTCCGATTTGTGTGTTTTTCCTAGAGTCAAAGTGGAAAGGCCCCGCTCCAAGACTGATTACGAGCTGTTTGCAGTGAACAGCAGCGTTATTTCTACGTATGGTCGGATGACCTTTAGCCTTAACCTCGGCCTCCGTCGCGATTTTTCGTGGCGTTTCGTTGTCGCGGACGTGTCACAACCTATCATTGGGGCGGACTTCCTGAAATTCTTAGGGTTATTGGTGGACATGCGCAACCAGAGATTGGTTAATGGACTCACTACCATTTCAGTCCCCGTGAGTTTCGCCCAGCCTTCTCCCGATCAAGTGAAATCTGTGATCGGTCATTCTCGTTACCACGAATTGCTTGCTAACTTCCCAGAAATCACGATTTTCCTTTCTAAAAAGAAGTTGTTGAGAAAATTGTGGTAAATATACGTATTTTTTGCCAACATAGCAGTTTTTCTCCGCAGTCCCGGGATGAGAAATTTCGTGATTCAAGTGTCTCGTTTAGTTTTTCCCCCGAGGGTTTTTTTAAAAGCTTTAAGTTCATTGAATGAAAATTTGGTCGCCTCGCTACCTTTCCAAACGGTCGTTGTGTAGAAAAATTCGTATTTATACGTATGTTTTTTCAAACATAACAATTTTCCTTCGCAGTAGTGGGCAGAGAAATTTCTAGATTCAAATGTCGTGTTACGTTTTTCATCCAAGAATTTTTTAAAAGCTTAAATTTCATGTAATGAAAATTGGGGCGCCTCTCTTCCTTTTTAAACTGTCTTTGTTGAAAAAATTTTCGTATATATAAGTATTTTTAGGAAACAATATTTTTCCTCCGCAGTCCCGGGATGAAAAATTTCGTGTTTCAAGTAACTCGTTAAGTTTTTTCCAGGAGGGTTTTTTTTAAAAGCTTTTAATTTAAATAGAAATTTTGGTTGACTCTTTTATCTTCGAAACGGATGTTGTCGAAAAAATTGTCGTATTTAAAGGTTTTTCCCGTAAACATAACATTTTTCCTATGCAGTCCCGGGATGAGAAATTTAGTGATTCAAGTGTCTCGCTTAGCTTTTCTCACGAGGGTATTTTTAAAAGCTTTTAGTTCTTTGAATGAAAATTTGGTCGCCCCGCTACCTTCGCCAACGGTCGTTGTGTAGAAAATGGTCGTTTTTATCCGTATTTTTTGCAAACACGACAATTTTCCTTCACAATCACGGGATGAGAAATTTCGCGAATCAATTGTCGTGTAAGTTGTTCTTCTAAAGGCTTTTTTAAAAGCTTTTTATTCATCAAATAAAAATTTGGTCGTTTATCTTTCTTTCAAAACTGTCGGTTTTAAGAAAATGGTCTTCTTTGTACGTATTTTAACAAACATTACGTTTTTCTTCCGCAGACCCGGGATGAAAAATTTCGTGATTTAATTGTCTAGTTTAGTATTTCCAAGGGTTTTTTAAAAAGCTTTTAGTTCTTTCAAATAAAATTTGGTCGCCTTGCTACCTTTGCCAACGGTCTTTGTGTATTGGTATAATGGTTTTATTTACACGTATATGTTGCAAACATAACGTTTTTCCTTCGCAGTCCCGGGATGAGAAATTTTGCGAATCAATTGTTGTGTAAGTTTTTCCTCCACGGGTATGTTTTAAAGCTTTCGATTCATTGTATTAAATTTGGTCGCCTGTCTATTTTTTTAAATGGTCGTTGTTGAGCAAATAGTCTAAATTATACGTACTTCTTGCAAACATAACGTTTTTCCTCCGCAGTCCCGGGATGAGAAATTTCGCGAATCAATTGTAGTGTAAGTTTTTCCTCCTAGGGCTTTTTTAAAAGCTCTTTATTCATCTTATAAAAATAAGGTCGTTTTTCTTCCTTTCAAAACGGTTATTTTTGAGAAAAAGGTCTTACTTATTTTTAGTATTTATTCCAAACATAACGTTTTTTATCCGCAGTCCCGGGATGATAAATTTCGTGTTTGAATTGTCATGTTTAGTATTTCCAAGGGTTTTTTTAAAAGCTATCAATTCATTGAATGAAAATTTGGTTGCCTGTCTACATTTCTAAACAGTTTTTGTTGAGGAAATAGTCTTAATCACATCTTTTTCTTGGGAACATAACTAATTTCCTCCGCAGTCCCGGGATGAGATATTTAACGTTTCAAAGGTCGTGTTAGGTTTATCTTCAATGAATTTTCTTAAAAGCATTAAATTCATTCAATGAAAATTCGGTCGCCTCTTTTCCTTTCTAAACAGACGATGTTGAGAAAATTGTGGTAAATATTCGTATTTTTTGCCAACATAGCAGTTTTCCTCCGCAGTCCCGGGATGAGAAATTTCGCGTTACAATTTAGCAAGTTTTTCCTCCGAGGGTTTTTTAAAAGCTTCTTAATATAATGAATGAAAATTCGGTCGCCTTCCTACCTTTCCAAAAGGTTGTTGTGTAGAAAAATGTCGTATTTTTACATTTATTTTTTCAAACGTAACAGCTTTTCTCCGCAGTCCCGGGCAGAGATATTTCGTGATTCAAATTTTGTGTTAGGTTTTTCTTTAAAGAATATTCATGAAACCTTTAATTCATTCAATGAAAATTTGGTCGCCTCTTTTCCTTTCTAAAAAGAAGTTGTTGAGAAAAATGTGGTAAATATACGTATTTTTTGCCAACATAGCGGTTTTCCTCCGCAGTCCCGGGAGTAGAAATCTCGTGATT